>NC_089795.1:36565267-36587767 GCF_040412425.1 Macrobrachium rosenbergii
TATACATAAATATATATAATATATATATATATATATATATATATATATATATATATATATATATATATTATATATCTCGCTCTCTCTATCTATATCTATATCTATATCTATATATATATAAATTATATATATATATAAATTTTATATATATATAATATATATATATATATATATATATATATATATATATATATATATATATATATATATATATATATATATATATATATATATATGCAGACACACAAACGCATTTTCGTCCACCCTTATGAAATCGCTGACGGGCCACTACACCCATAATCCTGAATCTGATTAAAGTGCCCTGCAACATTTAGTAAGTTCCCTTCATTGCCATGGAAACGTTCTCTGCAGAATGAAACGTGCTCGAGATGAAAATTGTACCTCTTGTTGAGTACATCAGTCAGAAGACGCGACAAAGCATCCTGGGAAGGAGCAAACAACCACTCACTTCACGATCACCTGTTTCTCCTTATTTGTCAGTGGCTTTTTCCTCTTGCTGACAGACAGCGGAGTTTTCTTCCTGCTTCTGTTTTTCCTGGTTGTTAGTATTCCCTCCTTCACGAGGCAGAAAGGTCTGTCCTTTCACCTTTTGTGGTTAGACCCCAACATTTTTTTCCTCATTTACTATGTTTTCTTTGGGCCTCGTCTAAAAGAAGTGTATTAAGTTGCTCGTCTTATTCGCATTGCTGTTTAAAAAAAAACAAAATATTTATTGGCCAGTCTTTATGATAGCTTTCAAGAAGATAATGGTCGTTTGACCAAGAAATTACGTTACATGGGTCATCTTATTTAATGTACCTACATTTATTGGATATATTGATGATTATCAGTGTTCTTTGATTGAAGTTGGACGTCACGTTAAATCATTATTGTTTTCTTGAACTGTCTTTGACATATCTGTGAATGTGGTAAAAGGTAAAGTCCTGGAGAAGTGTTACTGATAGCATCACCTTTATTTTTACTGTCAGAACCGCAGTATTCCATTTGACAGACTTGTATCTCCTTTTAGCAGTTGATTTAGGTATTAGCATGCCTTTATAGTTTTAAGGAAGTTCAATTACGCGTGATTTCAAGCAGCATTTTAATGATAACTTTAACGTCTTTGCTGAAAACACTCACAATTTTATTGCCTTTTACCTTGTAAAGAGGAAGCCAGTGTGTAATGTCACTCCCGCTAACATGTATTGATTCGCCCAAGATTTATGTAACATACTGTAGGTCTAAGTTAAGCGTAGCTAGTTTCAAATCGAACTTTTTTCTTTCTAACAGAGAATCATTCACATTTAATTAATTTCTTTGGATATTTGTGAGGTGTTAACAAGAAGTGGATGCAGTTAAAAGTAAAATAGGATGCTTACGTTAGACCTATGTCAACCCGGCAGGCGCAGGCTACCCAGATATTAGACTTATGCCAGGCCAACGTGCATTTGCTTTCTGTTTGGATTATGTGGATCTGCTCGTAACGTGTATGATTACCATGTTTTTGGCCAATAAGAAATTATAGCACATCATGAGTTATTTTGGGTTTAGTCCTAATTTCCGACCGCAAATGAGCTGGATCATACAGACATGCAATTTATTAAACGGCAACATGAATTACTCATAGGTAATAACACTCTCGGTGATGCAATAATGCTTATCTTAAACGACAATATGGCAGTGAAAATCCTATATTTAAGCCAAAGGCCCAGGTTCTTAATCCTGGACAGGGGCAGAAACACTTATTAGTTGTAATTCCCTTTGGGTGTAAGTTATTAGCAAAGTACAGTGAATTCAATATTAAACGATATTTGTGGCTCACTGTATAAATATATATATATATATATATATATATATATATATATATATATATAATATATATATATATATATATATATATATCAAGCAGAAGACTGCATGCAAGTATAGGTATGTCTTAAGGGGTTTGACGTGGTGTTCGTGAACCTTCTTTGTTGGTACATGATGCTAATGTTGTAACAGATTTCTGTCTGCGTTTCTCCATTGTTTCGACATTAAAAGAAAGAATGTTACAGTGACTATTGCTTTGCTTTTTTCATGTGGACAGTCACTTATTTGGAAGCGGTTCATATCGTATTTATAAATAAACAACGATAATTCAGTCTATGATAACCAATCTGCTGAGATTCTGGATGGTTGCTATTGAGTTCTTATCAGATCAGCATGATTTGTAGTCTCTTTGTATTAGGGTAAGGAGCTTATTATGAATTACGGTGCTCTTTATATGCCTCTTAGCGTACATAATGTTAGCGAAGTCAACATAGTACAGGTAAACAGTAATTATCAGAATCAGGTGCAGAAAGATTTCGAGGGGAAACAAAGTCTGTGCTCTGATTTCATCGATATCCATCTCCGCGTTTAATTCCAACCTGGCAACTGCCACGTCCGTCAGCTTATTGAGTAGCAAGAAAAGTTGTGGTGTGCCACGCTCTCGGTTTGAGATCAAACATGGGAAAACTAAAAGGAATTCCAGCTGTTCTTTCTCCTGATATTCTTCATTTATTGGCAGTGACAGGTCATGGAGACGAAATAGGTAAGTGGTCAAGTTAGGGAAGAAGTGTCATAATAGTACAACGAAACATGGGCGGTGTTTTGCATGCAGCGTTGAGCCGTCGTCCTCAGGGCTACCAACATCTTTATTGTTGGTATAACATTGCGTTAAAAGCTTTTATCGCTTTTATTAATAGTTATCGAAATTTGTCAGTGTTATTCTTTTTACCATCTTGGCGGCAGTATCGTTGTCAAAGCTGTAGAGGGAACACATCCTTGAAAAACCAAGAGTGGTCAGTACACGAACGATGTATTTTAACATCAACATCTCATTTTGATATGGGGATCATTTTTCACCGATGTCATGAAAGTTTTTCCGTGCTAATATAACGTCCGGCTCATGTTGCAAAAATCTAATAACGTTACGATTGTATGAGGTAATTCTTTACAAATTACATAGCACCTGAAACTTACCGGTTAGGAAAGTTATCGTTCAGCAGGAGGAGGTTCCACTTGTTATCGTTCGTTTTGGCTCAAATGGTGCTCGCGTATGAGTTGTCCTTTCCCTACTGAACCAGTGAGTTACCCGGATGGTCGACTCGTTCCTCCCCCACCCCCTATCCCTCTTCCATCACCGCCCCATTCGTCTCTAGGACCAAACTCGAGCTGCGGTACCGTCTCCCGTCACCGGACCGTCAATGAATGGATCATGGTTGGGGCCTGGTAATGCATTGAACTTGTCTTCAGGTGATTTTTATTTGGAGAGGAATTAAATTTTATTTCTATATTTATAAAGTATTCTGTGTAGTAGGTCTTGCAAACCAGTTGAAAGGAATTTGGCCTTAAAATGTTTTATCGAAAGGAAGTTTTTTTTTTTTTTATCTGAAACCTAGTGGCAGGTACGATGAGCTGCTGGGTTATCTTAGAAGAGTGTGGTCATTAAGGAGGTGGGAGACCGCCTAAGAGCGACAAAACTTCGTTACAAAGGTTATATATCCAAAGGGAGAATCTAAAAAAAAATCCAGAAATGTTTATCTAACTGCTCTCACAAAAAATGTGCATGCGTGAGAGTCACAGAAAGTTGTTGGCATTATCGAAAATTAATGCAGTTATTTTTACCTTCACTCATTTATTCATTGTTGTTAAGACTTTACAGACACTGTGTTTTTTGGATGTATATTTCCATCTTATTAACGGTCTTGATTTCGTGATGCAGTAATCCAACTGCTAATCCCTTTTCACTGTAGGTAAGCTTGTACCCCTAGAATTAACGTTGACAACAACAAGTATCTGATGTATGAGGAATGAGTTATCCGTAGATCTATACTTCCCCTCCCACTTCCTCATCTTTGGTTTCCGAGTTGGTGGGTGTCCTTTCTTCTCAGCCTTTGCAAAACTTTGTAAATGAAAAAAAAAAAAAAAAAGGTAAACACCGCAAGTATGCGTCATCCCTACCGCGCGTGCCACTGCCGGCATTATAATCGTGTTGCGCGAGTAATGTTGTGTTTTGGTGAGCTGTCACGTGTACATCAGAGTTTGTAGCTACTGGCTCGGTGAGTCGTTGACTGACCTTGCCCGACTACGGTACAAGGTCATTGTCTACTACGGATATGGGGTTTAAGTACTTTACGAAATTGTTTATTTCATTGATATAATATACTGTATATCATATGGTAAACATAGCTGTTGATTTCATTTAACGACGACCTCATTTAGTAAGTTTATACAGGCCTATTAAGTGGCACGTACATCGGAGATGAATAAGAAATAGGCCTATGTGATATAGTTCAGCCTAACGATTTTCTTTATACCCGGAACCTACTGTTCTTGCATGCATTAAATTTATAGCTTTTTTCTACATTTTTCTCTGTTACCGTGGTATACAAATGTCGGGTATTGATTTCGGACGATACGTTACTACGCACAAACACTGTTGTAGTAATTTCATGACTCAAATTCCGGTGAAAACGCAGTCTGAAAGTTTGCCCTCCTATGACGAATACTTCCTGCTCTCTCTCTCTCTCTCTCTCTCTCTCTCTCTCTCTCTCTCTCTCTCTCTCTCTGTCTCTCTCTCTCTCTCTCTCTCAAACACACGTTTGTACGCACATCGCTAACCAATTTCAAATTTCACCGCGTATGTATGTATTCATTCTTTGTTTGTCTGTTAGTTTTATTACTGTTATTATTGTTTGCCTCACTTCTGCGCACATTTAGCTGCTGCATCGTATCTACCCTAATTTGAAAGTAGAATCTCTCTCTCTCTCATTCGGAAAATTTGGTTTATACTGTATATTAAGAAACTACCTGCATTCGGAAAATTTGGTTTATATATCATTATGAAACTACCTGCACTGTTGGAATGATGATGAAATATAAATTTGGTCACTTTAGAAGTACTGAAAATCTTGTGCACTGTATGAGTATAGAATAATTTCCGCATTTCAGAATTTCATTCGCTAGTGTTGTGTGCTACAGAGTTGATTCATTCAGCCTTCTCCATATATACTTTGTTTCTCAGTATGAATGTTTAGTATCATCTTAGTTGGCAGTGATTTTTCTGTAAAGCAAGACTAGAATTTCAACCGTGAGTGCTGATATTCCGGGCACTTTGTTTGGATGAACTTTGAAAAGAACCTTGCGACTGCTGCTAATGAACCTTTATCAGGATCATTAGAAGTAATGTTAATACTTCTACTACCATTGCACATTCTGCTTAAGACAATAATCTACTCGGGATTCATTAGGTTTATATGTAAACATCCTAACTTGAGTTGAAGATTATGCATAGTAATCGATCTAGTTTTCAAGTAAACAGCCGCAGAGAATTCACGTTGACGTTTTAATGAGCCTAGACCTATCATGCATGTTGTTCCGAAATGCTCTAGTACCTTCGTCGTTTTTGGTGTTTGCTAGCGACTTGATTGTTGTTTTTGAAAAGATTACACGATGGTCTGCAGATGAAAGAATCCTGGTTGCAATTATTTGCTCTCCCAATTGCGAAATGAATTGACTATGCAAACTTCGATATTTAATACGTATCTCTAAATGCCGTAGTCATTGGAGGAGACTGAACTTCAGTAAAACATAGACCATATTGATCAGTCGATATCATACCGTGCTCCTAGTTAATGGTACATTGTGCAGAGGTGACACTGAATTAGTGAGCGAATATCAGGCGACTCTTAGTGTTATCCAAACCTTTTTTTTTATTGGTATTTGAAAGCATCCATCAGCGCTACCTGAAAACTTGGCATTGTTTTTAAGGTTTGCTACATCTGGAGATAGGATTGGGCCACTTGTTTCATATTTTTATTAATTTATTTATTTAATTTACCATGGATGAAATATTGTTGTCTTGCTTGAATTTATACATCCTCCATGGTCATTAAAATGGTCAACACAGTGAATTTCTTTTTCCTAACGCAAGTAGTTATGATTTAGACCATTGGTGGGAAATATCTTCCTTAGCCGTCTTTCAAAAATTATATTCTAAAAGAGAATAGCGATTACCTTTCAATGCCTTCGTCTGTGAACTCAGTGCGTGAATTTCACTTTGTACCCGTCAGCGTGCATATTCTGTCGGAGTGTCAAGATGTCGCACTGTGTAATACCGGAGGTCTTCAATTATCTTTGCTACAAAGTCTTCATGGCAGTAGTATGAGTGCTGATACGCATAAACTCAAGCAAGGTTCTAATTTTATTTCCGGGTTATGTTGTTGACGGTAACCGTAGCATATTTTAATTTTCTGTAGCATAATACTGTATATGTATATATATAATGTACATATGCATATATATATATTCATGAAGCTACAAATATCGCTTAATATCAAATCCACGCTACCTCGGGAATATCCCCGATGGGGAATTATCACCGAAGGGGAATTTATAAGTGATAAATGGACGGGCACTGCCGAGTCTCGATCCCACGACACAGACGCGCATCCAGCGAATCCAGTCGACGCTAACCACTGAGCGGAATTTATAAGTGATAAATGGACGGGCACTGCCGAGTCTCGATCCCACGACACAGACGCACATCCAGCGAATCCAGTCGACGCTAACCACCACTGAGCTCAGCGGAATTTATAAGTGATAAATGGACGGGCACCGAGCTCGGTGGTTAGCGTCGACTGGATTCGCTGGATGCGCGTCTGTGTCGTGATCGAGACTCGGCAGTGCCCGTCCATTTATCACTTATAAATTCCCCTTCGGTGATAATTCCCCATCGGGGATATTCCCGAGGTAGCGTGGATTTGATATTGCCGATATTTGTAGCTTCATGATCGTATATAAATCACGGTGTGATAAAAAAATGTCATATATATATATATATATATATATATATATATATATATATATATATATATATATATATATATATATATAGTGTGTGTACGTGTGAGTGTGTGTTGATTTTCCATCGTAATTTTTTATATTTAAAATCACTTGGTATGTTCATGTCTTTCACATGAGAGCAGTGCTTATGGTGAATAAGGACAACTGAGTGAACGGTATTTTTGTTCAAGTTTAAGTTAAGGGGGTTCTTTTATTTATTCATTCTGTCCACCGTCGAGTATCAGTTGCCAGAGGTCGCCACTAAGATTATTGATAATATAATCACATTCGTCAGCTTTCCGTGCATCGATAGTATTTAAGACAAAGGTTATAATCTTATTATCTCTTAGCGTTCTGCCTGCTACAGTCATACTTCTGACTGAATTAACTACTAGAATTATTGTGGTTAGCAAGGCGTTTCTGAATTCTGCAATATTTCATTTCTTAGAATTTCAGATAACTTCCTGATAACATGCAAGCTCATGTACACGTAATATAGAGCATTTTTTATTTGAATTTGTGTTTAGGACAACATTGGCATCAAGGATATGTCGTAAGGCAACGTAATTAATACGCTAACTTAACGTAAACCTGTAAATCATAATAGGAAAACTTACATTACATGATAACAGCTATGCTACAAATGCTGTTACTACGCCCATTAACACTGCTACTGGTAATTTTTGTTGAGGGAACTGGAAGTAGCTAAAATGCCTTAAAGCAAGACCCAGAAGCGAAATCCAGAATTATGCAAAGCACACACGCTGTTTTTTCCCCTCATACTTTTTCTTTTTTTTTTTACGATTCGTATCGAGTTTACATGGTATTTGCCTGTGGCAAGTGGCTCTAAAAATACACCCCCACCCCCTCACCCCACCCCCACTATTATGTGCGCGAGTGTGGCATGATAATGACAAAAAGCCATCTGGTTTTCTTAGGAAGGCATCGGTTCAAGTTCTGCTTTCAAGGAATGGCGATTTCCTCCCAAGGCGTTACTTATTTCGGGATGCATATGTTCGATTACAGCCCGTCAGAACGGCTGCTGGGATCACGTGCACCGGTACGGCCTTTTAAACTTGGCGGGACAAGTGTTGATATCTGTTGATGTGTTTGTCTGGCTTATCTGGGTCTCATTCTCTTGTTCCTCTACGTATAACCTTTACATCCATGTGGTAGGTCGTGATGTCTGCATGCATGTATCTGTGTGTGTATGGTGGTAAGTGTTATAATTTTTACTCTCTCTCTCTCTCTCTCTCTCTCTCTCTCTCTCTCTCTCTCTCTCTCTATATATATATATATATATATATATATATATATATATATATATATATATATATCTATATATACAGTATATATATATATATATATATACATACATACATACATACATACATACATACATACATACATACATACATACATACATACATACATACATGCAAGTGTGTGTGTCAGTAGAACTTCAGTGATCAAAACAATATTTCCGTCAGATTATTTATATTAATTTACGTTTGCCCTTGTATGTACGTGTATGGGCAACTACCCGAGGATATTAGATGCTGTCTTTATATGCCCTATTCCCCTGAGGTGGAGTGGGTAGCATAATGGGCAAGGTAATTTGGACCACTATGGAGGTCTCAGTCTCCCCGAGAATAGGAAAACCTAATGATATAATTTTGCTGGTGTGTATATATATATATATAAATATATATACATATGTATATATATATGATATATATATATATATATATATATATATATATATATATATATATATATATATATATATGTATGTATGTATGCATGCATACATACGCACATACACATACTTATCATTGCATTCTGTTCATCGTGATACAAAGTGCCTCTGTGGCAATCTCCCACTTTTCTATCCCGTGTTTTATCTTCCGCAAATCTCTCTTCATTGTTCTCATCCATTTAGTTGTGGGTCTCCCAGCTCTTCTGGTGTCCACAGGAACCCAGCTGCCATTATAAGTACTATTCACATGTGGGTTGACTGGTGAGCGGTGGGCCTGGATCGTACCGCGGACCTTGCTAACGTGAGCTTAGTGTTTTACCACTCTGGTTAAAAGTTAAGTATACCTTAGTTTAACCAGACCACTGAGCTGATTAACAGCTCTCCTAGGGGTGGCCCGAAGGATTAGACTTATTTTACGTGGCTAAGAACCAATTGGTTACCTAGCAACGGGACCTACAGCTTATTGTGGAATCCGAACCACATTATAACGAGAAATGAATTTCTATCACCAGAAATAAATTCCTCTAATTCTTCATTGGCCGGCCGGAGAATCGAACGCGGGCCTAAAATTTTTTAATATATCACCTGCTTTACAAACCTATCCCCATTCACTACATTTTTGACCAAGTAACTCCAAATACTTTGATCTTTCCTTTCGCCTAGGCTAACTTGTCCTCACCAAGTGTATCTCTACATTTCAACCCATCTCATCTTATATATACTAACTTATAATTCTTCTCGACCTTTTCTACCTTTTTCATTCATTCACGTTCAAATTCCACAACTCACAGCCGTGCAAGAGAGTTTTCTCATTAGTCTCTTCATACAATTCGAATTTCGTAGTCCCACATCCTCTTCTCTTCCTGATCTTTATAATAGCAAACCTTGCTGCCTCCATAACTGCATCTGTTCTGTCCCTCTTGTCTTACCTGACTGTCATTCGTTTCATTTATTTCCAGGTGCCTATACAAATCAACAGCCTAAACAAATCGCCCTCTACACCATTCATCCGTAACACTTTCGATTCTCCGACCGGCCAGTGAAGAATGAGAGGAATTTATTTTTTGTGATAGAAATTCATTTCTCATTATATTGTGGTTCAGTCACAATAGCTGCCAAGTCCCATTGCCAAGTAACCCAGTTGGTTCTTAGCCATGTAAATAAGTCTAATCCTGCGGCCAGCTGGAGAGTTGTTAATCAGCTCAGTGGTCTGGTTAAACTAAGATATATTTAACTTAACTTTCCGTGTAACCTTTTTATTAGTTCCATCTACAAACATATGAAAGATACATAAGCATAAAAGATACTCACATATATGTATATAATATATGTTATATATATATATATATATATATATATATATATATATATATATATATATATATATAGTATATACATATATATATATATATATATATATATAGTACATATAAATACCTGTATATATATATATATATATATGTATATGTATATTTACAGTGCCTGTAGTCTGTCTTTTTCTTGTATTTTTGGAAGGCTTGGTTTGTTAAAAAGCTAACTCATGGGGAGTCTCGATTATCTTATTTAGGTTGAAATAAGAGTAAATTCTGGAAGTCTTTTTTAAAATAAAAATCAAGTGATAAATTGCAGAAGACAATGCAGTGGTTAAATGTTTATCCGTTGATTACGTAACCTAACCGCGACGTTACAATAACCGTAGACAGATGATGTTGCGACCACAGGGTTAAGAATATTAATCTAAAAGAGAAAAATATATAACAAAAACAAGCTAACTAAATGACTACGAAACTCTCCAGCGAAGAACTCTCATAATCTTGTGACGAATCCCTTTATCCATGAAGATAATCACTACAGTAGCTACCCCTAGGAGGTTAGTGCCTTCAGTGCACCTCACGCGGTGCACTTAAGGTTCTTTGCTGCTTCTCTAAGGCTGCTAGCCGCAACCCCTTTCACTCCTTTTACTGTACCTCCATTCATGTTCCTTCCTTCTTGCTATCCACCCTCTACTAACAGTTGTTTCATAGTGCAGCCTCGAGGTTTTACTCCTGTTACACCTTTCAAACCTTTTCACTGTCAATTTCCGTGTCGGCGCTCAGTGACCTCATAGGTCTCAGCGCTTGGCCTTTGGCCTAAATTCTATATTCTATTCTATTCTACTACAGTAGCCATTTGAGTAAGTTAATCCCGAGCTCTGGATCGACGGGAGTGGTCTGTTATTTGATAAGTCTCTTCACGCAAAACTGTTCAGTTTGGTCTCACTTTCCGAGGCTTTTTGTTAGGGTCGGCGTCTTCCAGGATTGACTTTCTCTTCAAAGATGTCACCCCTTCAAGTTTCCCCCACCCCCCCCGAAGGAGTGAGCGAAGTGGTAACACTACAATTACCACCCTCTCTTTTTTTCCTCCCCCCTCCGTCTTGTAGCTTCATTCGCTCTACCTGTGGGTTACAAGCCGTGCCATTTAAGGCTACAGGTTGCAGGGAGGAGCCTGGAAGTCGCAGGTGTAGCCTACAGGTACAGGGCGGGTACAGGTGTGATGGTGTACTCTGGAAGTGATGACGGGGTCTGGAGACACTCACTCTGGCGGTGCCCGTCACTTAGCCCGTGTCTCCACAAAGCCAGGCATTTCCGAAACTCGGTGCGAAAGAAATCTTTACGCTAAAGAGGGAGAGATAAAAAAGATAACAAGGCAGAGAGAGAGAGAGAGAGAGAGAGGGAAAGAGAACGAGAAACTGAAAATTCAATCATTTCCAAGGAACGGCAAAAGCAGCCGCAGTTAATACCAATTGATGCAATGTTCTTCCGAGGCCGGGAAAAAAAAAGACGCCGCCAGGAAGCCGAGAATAATTGATCAGGTTGTTGAATGCCATCGCAGACATCTGGTGGCGGCGAAGAAATACAATTGAGGACAAAGGGAACGGAACGATGTTGAGAGAGAGAGAGAGAGAGAGAGAGAGAGAGAGTGAGTTTATAGCTGAATGAATACAGGAGGCTGTTGAACGAATAACGAATCCCATTTGGGACAGACACAATAATGGGACTTGTCATGAAGTTAAGTTATTAAGAATTAACCAAAAAGGTCCTGAGATTACTTGTCCTCAAGGAGGTTGAATATGCGAGGACCCACAGATCACTATACGAGTAATGATCTATATAAATGTAACGCTGGAGAGACTGGTAAGCCTCTCTCTCACCTGGCCATAGTGGTATTAATTGGCACCAACTGGACTTAGGTGCCTGATGAAGTGCAAACTTTAATGGGACACCTAGGACGCCGTGCCTCAAGTAAGAGGAGAGCCTAGTGCAGGTCCATGAGCACTCGGCCGGAGGATTTGCCTCTTATATGGCAGATAAACGTTCCGCTAAAGCCTGCGGCAGTTACTTTAGATCTTGCAGCAAAGGAGCGAAAGTGTGCCACATTTATGACATATTTTAGACACTTTTAAAAGGCCTGAGTTACGGGGTTGAGTTATGACAGGTTCGCTTGTATTGGGTTTAGAGTTAGTACCGCTACTGCTGGTCATGGTTGTTTTTGTACTGCTACTGGAGGCTGTAGTTGTTTTTGTACTGGTACTGTTGTCCGTGGTTGTTTTTGTACTGCTACCGTTTGCCGTGGGTGTTTTTGTACCGCTCCTGTTTGCCGAGGTTGTTTTGTACTGCTACTATTGACCATGGTTGTTTTTGTACTGGTAGTGTTGGCCAAAGTTGTTTTTGTACTGGTAGTGTTGGCCAAAGTTGTTTTTGTACTGGTAGTGTTGGCCAAAGTTGTTTTTGTACTGGTAGTGTTGGCCAAAGTTGTTTTTTACTGGTAGTGTTGGCCAAAGTTGGTTTTTGTACTGGTAGTGTTGGCCAAAGTTGATTTTGTACTGGTAGTGTTGGCCAAAGTTGTTTTTGTACTGGTAGTGTTGGCCAAAGTTGTTTTTGTACTGGTAGTGTTGGCCAAAGTTGTTTTTGTACTGGTAGTGTTGGCCAAAGTTGTTTTTGTACTGGTAGTGTTGGCCAAAGTTGTTTTTGTACTGGTAGTGTTGGCCAAAGTTGTTTTTGTACTGGTAGTGTTGGCCAAAGTTGTTTTTGTACTGGTAGTGTTGGCCAAAGTTGTTTTTGTACTGGTAGTGTTGGCCAAAGTTGTTTTTGTACTGGTAGTGTTGGCCAAAGTTGTTTTTGTACTGGTAGTGTTGGCCAAAGTTGGTTTTGTACTGCTACTGGAAGCCGTAGTTGTTTTTGTACTGCTACTATTGACCGTGGTTGTTTTTGTACTACTACTATCTACCATGGTTGTTTTTGTACTGTTAGTGTTGGCCATGGTTGCTTTTGTATGGCTACTGGAGGCCGTGGTTGTTTTTGTACTGCTATTGTTGGCTATGGTTGTTTTTGTACTGCTGCTATTGGCTGTGGTTGTTTTTGTACTGCTACAGGAGGCCGTAGTTGTTTTTGTACTGCTACTATTGACCGTGATTGTTTTTGTACTGCTACTGTTGGCCGTGGTTGTTTTTGTTTTGCTTCTGGTGAACGTGGTTGTTTTTTGTACTGCTACTGTTGGTGGTGTTGTTTTTGCACTGCTTCTGGTGGACTGGTTGTTTCTGTACTGCTAATGTTGGCCGAGGTTGTTTTTGTACTACTGTTGGCTGTGGTTTCCTTTTTTTTTGTACTGCTAGTGTTCAGTGCAAGAAAAAAGTTGGATAGAGAGGAGAAGTTTTATGACAGGGGATCAAAAAGTAGGAACTGGTTAAAAGAGGGGAAGACAGCGAGGAGAACCAGAAGGAAAATAAAAAAAATCAATAAATGCTTCAGCCATTTTTTGGTGGTATAGCCTTACTTGTATCTGTGAACGCTCACCGTAAAAAAAATCCAGAAAAGTTTGGCTATAGCTTTTTATGGTATCATACAAGTCGGAGATGTTGGCTGGATTGGGGGGCCTAGATTAAATAAAATTTGAGCCTTATGGAAATGTTTTAGTCAAGGATTTGATTGTTGACATATGATTCCACTAGAAATACATGTATTACTGCTAATGGGAAACGGAAAATGGTGAGATTAAGGGATTTCTTAAACTTGAATCAAGAGAGTACTGTTGATGGAAGAGGTACACTGGAAAGATTGATTGATTTTAAGTAACTTGTTCGTTGTGTTTATATATATATATATATATATATATATATATATATATATATATATATATATATATATATATATATATATATATATATATATATATATATATATATATATATATATATATATACACACACACACACACACACACACACACATACACATATATATATATATATATATATATATATATATATATATATATATATATGTTTATACGCATGTATGACTGTATGTCTATGAGGCTAAAAACGAAATCTATGAGGCTAAAAAAAAACGCAACAGTCACTGCAATATTCACACTTTCCTCTGAATCATGGTTGTACCCGTTGTGCAGTAAAACTTCCACAACCTTAGCAACTTCATACACTTTATACAGAAGGGCCATTAACAGTACTCCAAATTTCTGTAGGCGTGTTGGTCCTATCACTCATTAATTTTGCTGTATTTTGACGCTTCCTTGTCAATGCATCAAGTCTGAGGATCGCTCAGCAAAGGGTTGTGAATCCCTCGGTGGGAGGAAATGACCCTGAATTGGCTTCTGAGCGTCCTCTCCAGAGACCTGTGGCAATCATGATTTTACACTCCTTTGAGATCCTGCGAAAGCAATTTGATAGCCGCCCTGCGTGGCTTGGTAGTCACCATATGCCCAAGGGCATGGGGTTTTTCAGCCCGATACCCTGTATTAATGTTGGAAAGACGAATAATATATATATATATATATATATATAATATATAAATTGTATATATGTGTATATGTATATATATGTATATATTTATTTATTTATTTATTTGATTGAAGCTTTCCTTCCTTGAAAGAAAAAATAATTCAATGTATTTGCCGAACAAACTTTTTCATATATATATATATATATATATATATATATATATATATATATATATATATATATATATATATATATATGTATGTATATATATGGATTTAGATAGGTAGGTAGATACTGAAAAGAGATTATAGTCCAAACGCAAAGAATTGTCATTTGTTAATTATCCAGTTACAGTATATTTTGTTTTTCATTGCCAAACAGTTGATATACTTGGCAGTGCCTTTCATTTCTTATTGATATGACATATATATAAATTTAGAACCATTCTAATTGTTTGCAGTAATGTAATTTACTGTCATAATTTAAAAATGTGATATATGAAAGTAATTTTTAACATCGTACAGACTGGTGGTTAAAATTATCCCCGGGTCATAATGTCACGGTCTCCTACGGATAATCTCCCATAGGGGCTGTTGCTGCCAGCGCGCACTCACGCGGGTGCACTGTAGGCATTACTGTTCCTCGTTGGGGAGTGGGTTCCGTTCTTTGCTAGCAATTTGCTGGCCGCGAGTTCGAATTCCGACCGGCCAATGAAGAATAAAGGGGAATTTATTTCTAGTGATAGAAATTTCGCCATGATGTGGTTCGGATTCCACACAGCTGTAGGTCCTGCTGCAGGGAAACAATTGGTTCTGGCGTAAAATAAGTCTAATCCTTTCACTACCCTCCTAGAGAGCGCTGTTAATCAGCCTCAGTGGTATGAAGTTAAACTGGTATACTTCTAACTTTGTAGGCATTACTACTTACATTTTGCAGCGTCCCTTCGGCCCATAGCTGCAACCCCTTTCAGTCCTTCTGCTGCACTTCCGTTCTCATTGTCTTTCTTCCGACTTTCTTTCCACCCTCTCCTATCCATTGTATCCTGGTGCAACTGCCAAGTTTTCCTCCTGTTACACCTTTCAAACCTTTGTTACACCTTTCAAACCTTTGTACTCTCAACTTCCCATTCATCGCTGAATGGCCTCATATGTGTCAGCGCTTGGCTTTTGGCCTAAATTCCATTTTGCGTTCCTTACTAATAACCTGATGAAAGCACCACATAAAAACAGCCTCATCAGTGTACTAGGAATCAGTTAGGATGTGCGATAATTTTTTTTTCCTAGTAAAATTAGAGACATGGACCTCAATATAGAGACGCTTGAAAAAGAACAAGGGCTGGCAGCAAGAACACTTGCTTGTCTACCTAATTTGTACTGAATTTAATTTTCTGATGAAGCATTATAGAAGACGTTATCTTTAAGTGCAATGCATAACTATGGTTCGTTCGTGTCTCTTTGTGCTAAGGATTGGGAATGTTTTATTAGGTTTAATTATAGGAACGAGGTTTCTTTTAGGTTGAATTTAAGGAAGTATAAGTTTACATACTCATATATATAATGAATGTAATGTAGGTGTATCAATTAATTAATTAACTTATATATTTATAGATTTATTTATTTATTTATATAATGATTTATTTATTTATATATTAAGATTGGTGGCTGGTTCTGGAATCGAGATACCTGGTTTCTTTATCCTGCCATCGTTGAACTGTGTACGTCCTAAACAGTGGATGTAATTCCTAATACATATATCGTTTTGAACGCAATGGATGAAAAATAAGCTTAAATTTCGGAGTTGATGAAAAACAACGGTTAGAAAAAAATACCAGGTGTACATAGGTTACCGGAAAATTGATTAGCTCATCGAAGATCCATTTAGGAAAATCCCACGTTAATACATACCTTCAAGTAACCATGAATTGTGGTCTACTAATTGTTTGGGGAAATACAGTACACACACACACACACAGAGAGAGAGAGAGAGAGAGAGAGAGAGAGAGAGAGAGAGAGAGAGAGACCTCAGAGCTGTGTAATATCCGAAGGGAATGATATTCCTCGATGCCTTTCCCGAGAAACCTTGGACAGTTCCAGCGCAAAACAGCCCAGGTGTTGCTCCTTTGAGTCCAGGTATACTGGAGTCATGTCATTTGCATGATTTTATACCTGTTCGATCAGCTAATGTATAATTTTCCTGTGCTGCCTCGTGTTATGTGTGCTTGCATAAATATGTATGAATTTGTATTTTACACACACACACACACACATTTTCAATATGAATTTTTCATGTACCCCAGAATTGGTTAAAGATTCATACTTCTCCCTGTGTCAGTGTTCATTTGCATATGTAGAATTACACACACGCAACTTTCCTATACATATACACGTACATACTTTCGTATGTACGTGCATATGTAGAACAAAATTGGTTCAGGTTTGCTGGGGCAGTGTTACGTGTGATTGCCATTTCCATGTATGTGCCTGTAATGACTACGTCTGTTCTTTGTATTTTTTCCGTCCTTACATTTTTTTCACGCCTCCCACTAACATTTCCGGCCTATTTCCAAGAGTTTCGCCGTGCTCCCAAAAGCAGCCTAACCTAAGGGGCCCACGAGATGAGCCCATTTCCTACATTTCCGATAGTTTGTCCCATAGTTGAAATAATGACTGTTTGTTGGAAAATATAACCCCTGGGGGTGGGTGGGGGTAAGCGTTGCACGAGATGCAAGCATTGCTTCATCTGGGCTGTTTGAGTGGTGTGCCCCAAGGCAAGGTTGTTGTACCTCGAATCGGCGTTTTGCCTCATATCCGATTTTTCTATTAAGGAAATCGGATGGGAGGAGGAATATCACGAAAATGATAGGAAGTGTGCTAGCCCAGGGAGGGAATAAGGGAGAGGAAGTGGGGAAATAGGAGGATTCTGAGTAAAGTAAAGAAGGGTTATATGGAGAAAGCAGAGGTAGTAATTGTTAGGTTCGTGCTAGTTACTTAGAAACGAACATTAAAAGGAATTGAGGAAAGCTTCCCCACGTGGCTGGATTACATTTTTGTCTCGCATGCCAACGGCCAGTCTTGCTCTGCATTCGTATGGAAAGATGCAGATCTGTCTCTGCTGATATAGATATCAGTCGAAAATCATCACTGCTTGATTAGATTTTTCTCCTTTGTACAAAATGACTTATGTTTAGAAAGTGTTTATCCTGCAGTAGATATCGATCACCGGGCTTCGTTTGCTTAATACTCTCATGGTCCCTTAACTGTTTATATATATATATATATATATATATATATATATATATATATATATATATATATATATTGTGTGTGTGTGTATGTATTATGCTTTATGTGTGTGTGTATATATAGGCCAATATATGTGTGTGTGCATGTATTCTCTCTCTCTCTTCTCTCTATATATATATATATATATATATATATATTTATAGATTTACAGATACACATACATACGTGCATATACCCACACACGATGTAGTCCTTTTATAATGTTATTTTACAGATGTCTGATCTGTCTTTTGCCACCATAGGCTTTCGTCGCTTTGAAAAGTCTTTCCAAACATTTGAATACCTGGGAGTAGGCTAATCTGCTTTCCCTCCCATTCCACATGGGGACGGAGACCTAATGTTTACTCGCAGACTTAGCAGCGGCTCGACAACAATACGCGAAGAAGCCCTAACGTGTTTTTTGAAGTGGCACTTGTAAATTGTAGACCTTGCAAAAATAGGAGGGTCGGCGATGGACGCAAACTCTCGGCGGTAGTTCCAGCTCTTGGTAAATATTGTGAGAGAGTCTCTCTCTCTCTCTCTCTCTCTCTCTCTCTCTCCTTATTTTTTTAAGGACTGACGGCGAGACTTGATAAAACTCTGCATAGCTGGATCACATTGATAAATGAGACCTTTGGAAAGGTGACCAACTGTAATTAATTGAGCCAACAAACAAAATGTCAGGCGCCTTTTCTACAACCACTGACGGCCGTAACTGGCTAGTTATTAGGATGACAAAGGTCATTTTCAGTTGACAGTTTTGTTTCATCTCGCTTTACCAAGAAAAATTTTAAGAAAGTTTTGACAACAGTTTCGTTACCTTGACTTCAAAGGCATAAGTTATATCTTTGAAAAGTAGAGGCTTGCACTAGGACTGTTAGTTTTCCCATTTCTCTCTCTCTCTCTCTCTCTGCAGATATAGCCAAGGTATGCGCGCAATGCACGATGAGTTTGAATTCGGTATGAGGTATGGAATTTTTGTGTCAGTTGACCATGTAGTGATTGTTCCAGGGAAGACAGAATTCCGAGTTCATATTATGTAAGAAGAGAAAAGCAACAAAAACAATCGCAATAATAATGAAGAAAACCCACTGTGTTTTTCTTTAGTTTATTTTAAAATTCATTGTGTAGTTATGAAGAAGCCATTCAGTTGCTATTATTAGCTTAAACGTCAGATTGATACAATAGTTATTATTTTAGAAGTGCTGAAACCATTTTGAGAACCTCGCTTATATTCTTCTGGATATTCCTTAGAAAACTTCACTTACTTTTCGGCGTTTTTTCGGCCAAATTGCTGTTTTAGACACCGGTGCATCATAACGCGATTCTAGGATTGTTTAAAAAGAATGATTGCAGTCTTTCTAGTTTTTTATTTCTTTTGATCGGATTATGATAATTTTTTTTAAGAAGGTGAGGTCCCCGGATGGGGGTTAGTACCATCAGTGCACCTCACGCGGTGTACTGTAGGCATTACGAACCTTTGCAGCGTCCTGTAGGCCCCTAGCTGCAACCCTTTTTATTCCACTTACTGTACCTCCGTTCACGTTCTTTCTTCCATGTTGCTTTCCACCCACTCCTAACAAGTGTTTTATAGTGCAGCTGTGAGGTTTTCTCATGAAACATCTTTAAAACCTTTTACTTTTTCCTCTCAGCTGAATGACCCCATAGGGTCCCAAAGCTAGCTTGGGTTGGCCTAATTTCATATTCCATTCCATTCCAAGAAGGGGAAGTAAAGCTGCAGTGATATAAGTGACGTCATGAAACTTTCATGACGTCACTTATATCACTTTCGTTTCCCTATTACAGTCTTAGTGAGTTGTCTAATCGAACTTAAGACCGAAATTGTCGGAGTTTTTCAAGGGCAACATCTAAGACGTGTGAGAGAGAAAATGATTCGAGTGACAATAAAACTTCACATTATTATAGACTTGATAATATTAACGCAGCCAATACGTATAAATGTTCCTTTCATTATTATTATTATTATTATTATTATTATTATTATTATTATTATTATTATTATTATTATTAAAATTTAAAAAGCTAGAGACTGATGTACTTCATTTGTACCGAAAATGAATGGAGTTTGGTGTTCACGTGACTATTATGGACATTTTTTTTTCTAATGGCTTTGTCAGCTTTTGTCGAAATTTTTTTCATGCATATTCTTGGTGTAGTGAACTGGAACCCTTAAGCAATTTATGAACATGCGTAACCTCGTCGGATGCATAATAAGTAATGTTTATATGTACGTTAAGAGCTGTAAATTTTCCCATGTACTAAAAGGCTGAAACTTGCGTAGTTGGCCACTCAAAATTCCATGTTCTGAAGTTTTGTGATAGGAACTTGTTTGTTTGTAATTAATTGGTAAAGAACAGTTTTCGTGTGTAGGTTATACATAACTTTTATGTTGCAAGAAATCTTCACGACTCTTTATTGACTTTTAGTGGGGTACGACATAAAGAAAGTGTTTTAAATGAGTACGTGAAAAATAATCTTTTCCAATGAGGCCATGGTCAGCTCACATCCATAAGGGCAAACTTCGTAGGGTGATGTTCATCATCATGTTGTGTTGCTATCGTATTTATGTTAAATATTAATAATGTATTATGAGAGCGGAGACAGTTTTGAGAAAGGCCTCCAAATTCAGTTGTTTAAGAAGTTTTTCAAGAATTTAATGAACTCTTTTGAGCAGAAGGTACCCAGGCTAATCATATCTCAAGAAGTGAAAATACGTAGGTCATTCAGGAGGACAGGGAAACTGTAGCACCTCATAACGAGACGATGGTACAAGAAAACTATGAACCGTAACCGAGTACGAGCACCCGCCTGATGAACCGAATGAGAGGCCAGGATAGTTGGGCCTCCAAAAATAAACCTTGATGATGATAATGACGATGATGCTCATTTATAAACCAAGAGTAGCTCTTCTTCTGGCCTCCTCAGCTGTCACTTCTGGAGATCCAAGAATTGTGTCATCAAGCTGGGACCACGCCCTGTGTAATCTAAAATGAGACGCTTTGGGCGGAAGGAACAACATCAGTTCAAGGACGCTGCTGATGGGTCCGCGTTGGAAGGCGGGGTTAGTGGTTTAGACGCCATCAGCGTCAGTTATTTCGCAGCAATGATCACTTTTACAAACTATCAAAAGGATGAGAAAGAAATAGAGAGAGAGAGAGCGAGAGGGAGTGAGGAGGAACCTTCTGCAAAAGACTCCAGCGACGAAGTTTGTTCCTGTTGGGGATTCTTAGTGTTACAGGTACATCAGATGGGCGAAGTGCTCACTCACCGGTCAGTACGTGTAGCGAATCTTGTGGTGTTTGGTTTCTGTTTACTGTTGTTTTTATACCATTGTTGTCACGGTGTTGTGATTCTGCATGACAATGAAGTTTTTTGTGCATATATGTTATGACTTCATTTTTACCGGAGCCTATTTTGAGAAAAAACTCGTAATATTTTGTTAACGTCATTAAATTCCTGGATTTTAATTTATTAAAAGTATTTGATTTATACGCAAGGAAAATTGTTTATTAGGTTTAAAAATACCATATAAGATCATATTTTTTCATATTTCTCTAGATACTGTCTAATTTCAGACACATTGTCTCTTTATCAGTTGTGAATACACTTCAAAATATAATTATAATCCTTTTGTTTCTCTACTGATAAATATTGTATAGGTTATCTATTTTAAATGCTGTGCATGAGCCTTTCATTCCCCAGTTTCTGGAATAACTTTCCAAATATACTTCACCTATATTTATTTATGTTAAATTCACGTTTTTCTTATTAAGCAGTTTTTCACTCACAAGGGAGCGAACTGTGAACCATGTATTTCATAATCGCATTTATTTAGGTATTAATTTTCTTTTCAGTCATTTAGTGAAGTTAGTTGTGTAAGGAGAATGGAATGGCCCAATAATTTTTCTTGAGTTATTTATTCAGATATTTATTTTTCATTATTGTTCATTATTCTCCATTCATTTATCGCGTAATAAAATTAGATTTTTAAGCTCTAGAGATTGGGTTTAAAAAACAATAAAAACAAGCTTACAACGATAGAAAGAATAAAAACAAGTAGAAAATGCGCCGAAATTTCTTCGGCGCAATAGAATTTTCTGTATAGATTATAATGCTGTATGAAAGCTCCCAGCCACGGCCCATGAAACTCCTCCAGCCGCGGTCTATGAAACTTTCAGCCACGGCCCATGAAACTTTCAGCCACGGCCCGGTGGTGGATGTGTTGTTGGCACCTCATAGCGGTGCCAGACGCACGATCATGAAGCTAACTTAACTTAAATAAAATAAATTATTGAGGTTAGAGGGCTGCACGGTATGTTTGATGATTGGAGGTGGATGACAACATACCAATTTGCAGCCCCAGCCTCAGTGGATTTTAAGATCTGAGGGTGACAGAAAGTGTGGATGGACAGACAAATAGAGTCTGTGCAGACATCGCACCCCGTACCTCAGAGAGCAGTCCGTCATTTGTCAGGTCCATAGATTCCCTTCCCCCTCCCCGTTCCTCTCGGCTCCCGGTTCGCGATAAAAGAAGCCCTCTAAGCGTCGAGACAAAGACCATCCGATAAGATTATTTCGTGTGTGAAACGAATGCCGCCTCTGGTGGATCGACATCAAGCGTAACAGCGCAATGAACATCCTATTATACTTCTTTTCTGCCTTCTCCCAACCCCCCCTTCACTCCCCTCCCCCTTTTTTTTCTCGCTTGCATTTGCTGGTGGGAATGTCTAATGCAGTCGTTGTATTTGTGTGCGAATAATTACACTGGTAAGTGTGTATGTGTAATGTATTTATAC
>NC_089795.1:36590267-36592767 GCF_040412425.1 Macrobrachium rosenbergii
TATATATATATATATATATATATATATGTATGTTTGTGTGGGTTTGTGTAACGCCAAATTATCCTTATGAATAAGGTAAATTTGGTTTTGTATTCCTAAAATATTCCCCACATATATCAAAACGACATTGAATTAGCAGCTCTAAACAGTAAATATAGTAATAAGAAAAAATTAAATAAAAAAAGGATATTTCCCAGTTTTTCGGGATTAGCCATTCTCTAGATATTCATTTAAGAGTTTCTTTGTGTGAGCTAGCTTACACATATAACAGTACGCATTTAAACGGCTTTCGATAAATGACTTTGTACGCTAGGTTTTCCTCGGAGAAAATGCATGCTCAGCGAATTAAGTGAGGGTGTGACAGTAGCAATGACAAGGTTGGTTATGCCAGCTGCCTTTTGATGATTTTTTTTTGTTGGGGGCTGGGGGCAGGGGGTGGTGGTGCTTGGGGACATATACTTGACCCAGGTTTTAGAAAGCAATTGCTTAATTTAATTTATATATATATATATATATATATATATATATATATATATATATATATATATATATATATATACATTACACACACACATATACACACACATATGTATACATAAATACATAGTTTCTTTAGTATTTGAAAGTAAAACTTAAATGAAATGAAAACTTTTGAATAAAAAGTTGAAACACAGAAATGAAGCCAATTTTAAAGTGGAAAGAGAGTTGCAATCAATCAGTATCGATACCTTGACACCTTTGAAAAAAGCAAAGTTGGGAGGGTTGTATTGTTAGGAGGAGGTGAATATCGCATGGCGAGAAGTACACGACTCATCAGTTATTACTTTTAATATATTTGAAAGCAGGATTATGAAAAAGTAAAGAACGTGAAAGGACGCATCATGATCATTGGAACGATGATGTTTGTTTACAAAGAAAAGTTCTTATATTCGCTTTTTAAAGACACTTTTTAAAAAATTTTTTATAATCTTTTCAGTTGCCCAACAAAGAGGTCGTCATATAACAGAATGCTTCCTACCAATGTCTTTATATATTTTTTTCTTTTTCCATTTTATAAGCAATCAGTAACCGTAATATTCTAGGGTACTGTCCTTTATCAACTCGCATAAATGACGTGAAATTGAATCATTTAAAAGCAGATATCCGATGCCACAGAATTGAATGCATCAAAGCCTTAATTTGATGGGAGTTTCTTCCAGTAAGTGTTATTTACATAGGCAAGTGCCCCTGCCACTCCTGCGTAAAGTCCACCTCACCTATAGCACTCCCCATCGTTAAGGGAGTTAGGGGGCGACGGGGTTAGTGGTAGTAGTAGTAGTAGTAGAGGAGGAGGTAGCGTTTTGCGTCCCGAAACCTGTAATTCGAACTTCCTGTGGTGGCCCCTTCTCTCTCTCTCTCTCTCTCTCTCTCGATGATTGCAAAAATATGAAATACGTTTTAAGAAATCACAGTGGTTATCTTTAGGGCAATTTGTTATGTTTTTGGCCTCTCTCTCTCTCTCTCTCTCTGGGTCAGTGAGAATACAAAATATAAGTTATTTGGTGAGGAATCACAGTGGTTAGGATCTTTTGGGCAATCTGTAATATTTCCTCTCTCTCCCTCTCTCTCTCTCTCTATGGTCAGGAAAGTCTTGTTCCGCTATCCGTGCTTTTACGCACATATAATGAAATAACACTGAAATATGTATTGTGCTTGGTAATAGATTTAGCAAGTTATATATATATATATATATATATATAGAGAAGATATATATATATATATATATATATATATATATATATATATATATATATATATATATAGAGAGAGAGAGAGAGAGAGAGAGAGAGAGAGAGAGAGAGAGAGAGAGAGAGAGAGAGAGTAGTTTACAAGCTGTAAGCTACTTAACATGCTTAGACGTACACCATTAAAATGACCTCTCCGAGAGCATTGGTGTAATAGGAAGGCAGGAAGGTGCTTTGGTACATAGTACATAAAGTTTAGTAATGACAGTCTCCTCTCTCTCTCTCTCTCTCTCTCTCTCTCTCTCTTCCCTTTAGCAGAGCTCGGACTAAATGTTGTCTCATGGTAGAATTGTGAGAGATTAGTTACTTCATCGTTCTCGCCCTCTTGCGTTCTCCTTCATGGTTGAACAGAACTTCTCTTATTCCCTCCTCCACCCCCACCCCCACCCCACCCTCACCCTCCTGATGGCCACGAAGCCCGGTCCGGAAAGCCGCAAGTGAAAACAAAAGCCCGAAGATCCGCGAGAAAGGTGGCTGTCGGCGCTGAGTGACCGCGTCATAGTGACGTCATCGTAGCCAGCTGTTTGCACTGCTGTGAGAATTGCCGTGAATTGGCGTTTTCACGATAAGCTTTGAGAGTGCCAGGGCGTTGAGATTTGCTGCTTAACTGGGATTTCCTATTCAATTTTTCTTCGAGCCCGTTTATGGTTCCGCGCGCATGCATAGATTAAGGTTGTTCTTGGTTTTTTTTTTTTTTTTTTTTTTGAGAGCTGAGC
>NC_089795.1:36595267-36615267 GCF_040412425.1 Macrobrachium rosenbergii
ATTTTATATATATATATATATATATATATATATATATATATATATATCACCCACACGAATGTTCATGTAAATACACGCAATAATAAAAGGGTAGTTGTAGAGTGCATGTATGTCCCTATCATTACCATCCCTTCATAATGAGAAGGAGCACCACAAGAGCGGAAGCGAATCGTCTCGCGCCCCGGAAGTACGTCTTTGAAGTAGAGTGTTGGGTGCCGCGGGTCGCGCCCTTCCGTAAAAAAGAGGAGCCCCTATGACCCCTCTGAAACGAAGCGAGAGATTTAGTTCCTTACCAATTTTCGAAGCTTGTCCGGATTCACTTCCGTTTTGAAAATGGAAGTGGATGAGACTGGGAGTTGGGGAGGGAGGTGTGATGAGTCTTACGCTTTGTTTCAGACCGGCAATTCGTCACGGATGCGCTCAACAACCACAAGGAGAGACACAGGTTTATTTTTTAAGTCCATTCTTTCGTCCGATGTACCGAATGGGGCTGATAGGAGATCAGCTTTTTGAAAAATTGTAATTTTATTGACAAAAAAGAAAAGATATCAGGAAAGACAAATTCTTCTGGCCAGCCCTGTGAGAGCTGATAATCAGCTCCGTGGTCTGGTAAAACTATTTTAATAATAATAATAATAATAATAATAATAATAATAGGAGACACTTTAGAGAAATCAGGATGATAATGATGATGATGATGATGATGATGAAGATGGCGGAGGTGGTGGTGAAGTTCAAACAAATGATTAAATATAACTGTTAGACATACAGTACATCTTTTGTTCATATAAATGTGTCTTTGCCTCTGTGTATCTACCTAGTTTCCTCTTCATATCAAACAAACGATCCCAAATGTTTTTGGTAATCCACCTACATCTACAGTGTCTTTGCACACGTGTCATTTTATTTGCTCATCTATCTGTTCCTTTATCCCACTTCTCTTCAGATGTCTTGTCTTTTCCGATTCATGCATGTTCATCCTATGTGTCTTTGCATGTATAGGGTCACCCACCTATAAATTTATCCTCCAGTATATTATCCCATGTGTTTGTTCTCATATGCATATATGTACAGCTGAAATGTTTTTTTCTTTGTAATATTTTCTTTACCCGTATTTTTGTTCTGTCTTTGTTTTCTCCTAATCATCTTGAAACTAATAACTTACTTTTAGTTGTCTGTAAAAGAAAACTGTTGTACCGGCTTTGTTTGTCCGTCCGAACTTTTTCTGTCCGCCTTCAGATCTTAAAACCTACTGAGTCTAGAGGGCTACAAATTGGTACGTTGATCATCCACCCTCCAGTCATCAAACATGCCAGATTCCAACCCTCTAGCCTCAGTAGTTTTTTTTTTTATTATTTAAGGTTAAAGTCAGCCATGATCGTGCGCCTGGCAGTGCCGCAGGACAGGCCACCACCGGGCCGTGACTGATAACTTCTTGGGCCACGGCCCATACAACATTATACGCTGTACAGAAAACTCGATTGCACCGAAGAAACTTCGGCGCAATTTTTGTTTTGTTTTGTGTGGACGTATGCTAATAATTTTCCTCTGTCCATTTGTCGTTTTCTTTATCATTACCTTTCTCCTTATCTTGTCATTTACTTCATTTGTCTATCTATCTATCTATATATCTATCTATCTGTCAATGCCAGCACAATGATAACGACGTTTCCTCGTAAATACGCTCCTATTAGCAACGAGGGTATGGCCAGAGCGTAGGCGTTACGTCACCGGTCGTGGAGATACAAAATCTCTGGCTGGACGAAACTCACTCGCGTTGCTTATTATACACCGTTTGATATCATTAGCCTAATTAGGTTGTTGATGTGACGGGGCTATATGGCGTTTCCAGATATCTTAGTTAATGAGGTGGATGCGAGTCCCCCACACCCTTGGGTTAGGGATGGGGCCGGGGGGGTGGGGGTAAGAGCTAGGCCCTCTGAGACCTTCTCCTGGGTTAGATAGAAATGCATGCCTTCGAGCGGTGACTGGTATTTGCGACGCCATTGTACTTCAGTCAGTCAGTCAATCACTCAGTCAGTCAGCGTCTGGAGTGGTGTTCAGCCGAAGGAGATGAGGAGGGTGATTGCCTGAACTGATCGAAATTTTTAATAGGTAAATAAAATAAATCTCTCCCGTAGGGGGATAGTGCCGTCAGTGCACCTCATGCGGTGCACTGTAGGCATTACTTGAGGTTCTTGCAGCGTGACTTTGGACCCTCTTTCGTTCCTTTTCCTGTACCTTCTTTCATATTCTCTTTCTTCCATCTTGCTTTCCACCCTCTCTTAAGAATTGATTCATGGCGCAACTGCGAGGTTTTCCTCCTGTTACACCTTTCAAAAATTTTACTGTCAATTTCCGTTTCAGCGCCGAATGACCTGTAGGTCCCAGTGGTTGGCCTTTGGCCTAAATCTTATATTCAGTTCAATTCAATAAAATAAATATCCAGAAGTAACACGTTTCCTATTCTCCTAGTCGTCAGAACAACTTTTGATATGGTCGTGTTTTGGCAATCTGACTGGCGGCAAAAGCATGGTATCTTCACCTCATGAGACTTCTAGATGGCCTGTGGAACGTAAATTAGGAATACAATGCTAGCGACTTGGTTTTCTAATAAATAGATGCGGAGCAACTCTCATACACACACATATATATACATATGTATGTATGTATGTATATATATATATATATATATATATATATATATATATATATATATATATATATAAGTGGAGCTGTTATCTTCTCAGTGCATCGGTGCCTGAAGAATACTGTATGTCCTTGAAAGCTTGTACTTTGTAAAGCTAAACCATCCCCTCTTATTGAAAAGGTAATGAGTAATATGAATATATATAAAAACAAAGTTTTGTGGGTAATTTTGATATGTATGATGTGTATATATATATATATATATATATATATATATATATTTTAATATATATATATATTTTTAATAATCCCACTTTTCGATACACTGATACAATTATCATAGGTGCCTGTATCCGAGTGGAAACTGAATGGATTAACTTTCGAACTCTGCCATGGAAGGTGCAAGTTTCTCAATTAATTTTCTGTTTTGGTAAAAGATTGTAGCAAGTAGCGTAACCCAAAAAATGCGAAGACACCTAGAAGTTCAGACGTAATCATAAGTGTTAAGTTATGTTTAGTGTGAAGGCCGCGCTGAGAGAATTTCAAAGCTTGCGTATATATTCAAGAGCTAATTGTAGCGTGTATAAGCGTTTGTAGTGCACGGGCATATTGAATATGTAGTGTGATGGCTATATGCGACGTCTAACGTCAAATTCCGTCGAGCCAAGTTTCCGGAGGTGCGTCTCGCGCAAAAAAAAAAAAAAAGTACGAGAGCGCTTATTAGCGTACTTGTAACAGCACTTGTTGCAACAGTCACTACGTGAGAAGCATATCCAGTACGACGAAGTATTTTTCCTTCTTCGCCTTTATTTTCCTTGTACCTTTGAAGAAGGTGACTTGGTTAACCATTCTTTTTCATAGAAAAAATGTCCGAATTCGTTTAATTTTTTCTTAATTTTTATTTTCATTAAAAATTCCTCGCTAAATAAACTATGATGGGTCATGTTAGATTTTAGTTATATTTTCCTCATTGCAGTTTTTTTTTATGTCAGCTCAGTGGTCTGTTAAACTGCTTTAATACTACTACTTCACTGGTGGTACACGATGTTTGCCTTTGCCTTTGTTTTACAGGCACAGCTTTTATTTTTTTTTTTTATCTTGGCCACTGAGGCTCTTCTCGTTGCTCATTTGCAGGACATCTGTTTTTCTTCACAACTTAGCAGCCGTGCGCAGTTGCATACTGAAGAGTCCTCCATGTACGTCAATAACTCGTACCTAGACCTCGGCAGGAGGATAAAGATTGGGTAAAATGTGAAGCTTCGACCTAAAGACTAAACAAAACGTATGTGGATTGGAGAAACCCAATGTTTAGGCAGAATTAAATTTTGTATATATTTTTTTACATATGTATGGTGCACAAAGGACAATGACGGGGCAGCTTCGTGTCCCTTTCTAGCCCAGGGCCGAAGAAAACAAGAAAAGGAAAAAAAAACTGCCTCTGAATCCTCATATCAGTTGGTGATATCATCCGGTACAAACTCACTCTGCCTTTATTGGCCCGCAGTCAGGGTGTGTAAGGCTAGCAGCGTCATCCCGAAGGGGAAAAAGAGTATAGGTTCCTAATTAGAGTTCGGATCATTATTTATACAATTTTATAATATTTAACATTATAGAATTTCTTATTTATGCAGTTTCATAGTATTTAAACTTATGCATGTAATTTTATACTTAACCTTATTCTTATCGTTTTATAATATTTAACATTATACGTATAATTTCATAATATTTTACCTTATGCATATTATTTTATATTTATCTTATTCTTATCGCTTTATAATATTTGACATTATGCATAATTTCAAATTATTTAACCTTATGCATATAATTTTATATTCAGCCTTGTTCTTATCGTTTTATAATATTTAACATTATGCATGTAATTGTAGAATACTCATTAATATTATCATTATTGCTACTATTATATATAGATATGGCGCAAAATAAATCTAGAATTCTGCATGAAATTTTTATAGAATTTTTAACATTGTGAACCCTCTTTTAGGGAATAGTTCGTGTCAGCACTGCAACGTTATATACCCCAACCTCCAAGATGCCTTTAACAGTCGAAAATATTCACGATGAAAAAGTAAGGCGTATACGCAAAAGAGAAAATTGCTAATTCTTCTCACGGATCAACAGACGCATTTATGGGGGGATGCTTTCCTCAGATCGGTCGGCATTTCCGTGAGCGACTCTCTTGGTGTCCCTGTGGACACGGCAGACATCTCGGAAGACGTAACCTTGTCTTGTCTTTAGGGAGTACGGCTTGAAAAATAAATAAGATCTCGTGATGTTTACAAAGTATCGTGCTTGGGTTTGGCATACTGTCCTTGAAGTGGTGCAGTAGAAGTTTTCCAAACTCCCAGACCCTAATTTTCTCTCGTGTGGGATATATATGCATACGTGAACATTATATATATATATATATATATATATATATATATATATATATAGCAGCATATATATATATATATATATATATTTATATATATATATATATATATATATATTATATATATATATATATATATATATATTATATACATTATAATATATATATACATTGTATATATATATTATATACACATACACACGCACATACACGAAAATAACACGTGGTGCTAGAGTGTCACTTTGTCTCATTATATACGGAGAGAGAGAGAGAGAGAGAGAGAGAGAGAGAGAGAGAGAGAGAGAGAGAGAGAGAGAGAGAGAGAGAGAGAGGGGATGGGGGCGGTTAGAATATAGTCATTCCATGATTACATATCTGGTGTATCGTCTTTCACGATGAAAATAACGTGACATATAGTGTATGTTAGTGCATGCGTTTTAACATAGAGGAAACATTCTTGATTAATCTTATCCGAGGTGGATTGTTTTGATAGGCGGAATTTCGAATCATTTGTTTGCTTTACCCCTTTACCCCAGCTCGGATTTTTTTTTTTTATATATTTACTGCTTTTTGCTTTTCCAGTGAGAAGTATGCTTCAGTGTTATTCTTCGAATGGACTGGCCAGGTTACAATGCAGTATTTGTACGTCCAGTACTCAGCAAAAAATAAACAAATAAAACAAAAATATCTGACATATTTCACGTCAAATCCAGAATCTGCTTAATCGCTGAGCTCTCTCTTTTAAGTCAGCCGTGAACTCGAGCCGAGGTCATGATGGCCCGTACTTTCCCCAGGTAAACTCGTTACATAAGCCCTTTTTCCATTGGCGCGTGTTTGCTTTTTGGCTCCGGTTTACGCCGGCAAGGTGACGTCAAACCTTCGTTAACGCGGTATCGTTTTCACTTTCTCTGAGGATCTGCCGAAGATTTCCTATCTGCCTCTCCTTTCGCCGCGTCGTGGCTGTGATAAACCGAAGAATTTGTAGGGAGGGGGTGAAGGAATTCGGACGTGAGGGAATAGTTTGATAGCAGGGGAATTTAACCCTCCTCTAACCAGAATTTGAATCCTTGATGAAATGAGGTGAATACTCAGTGACAAAATTAAAGTATTTGCAGTAGAGAGTGGCAGACATGCATTTTTTATAACGGAATAAAAAGAAAAAATGAATCACGATTGGAGATTGTACACTCATGAATCGATCGTGTTTGGAGATTGTACACTCTTGAATCGATCGTGATTGGAAATTGTACACTCATGAATCAATCGTGATTAGAGATTGTAGCCTACACTCATGAATCGATCGTGTTTCGAGATTGCACACTCATGAATGGATCGTGATTGGAGATTGTACGCTCATGAATCGATCGTGATTGGAATTGTACACTCATGAATCGATCGTGATTGGAGATTGTACACTCATGAATCGATCGTGAGTGGAGATTGTACACTCATGAATCGATCGTGATTAGAGATTGTACACTCATGAAACGATCGTGAGTGGAGATTGTACACTCATGAATCTGTCACCTTCCTATCAAAGTATTTCTTGAAAACGACATGTAACAGGGAGTCGTCCCTTAGTTTTTGAAAAGTTAAGGTAAGCCCAGATGATTCTTTTCCTCCTTCCTTTCTCTTTTACAGTTAGCGGGAATCGTCTCATTCCGCCGAAAATACGAGTGGGGTGTGGATGGGGGCACGAAGGGGCGGGGTGCAGAGGCGGGCGTGAGGGAGTTTGGGGGAAGGGAGACAATTAGGGAATGTTAGGCCCTAGGGCTGACCGACCTCCTGTCCCGGATTTACTTTCCTTTCTTGAAGCGGTTGCGCTGCTCACTCGAAGGGAAACAGGTAATGGTAGATTTAATAACAGTCAGATGGAGTTGTCTTTTTTTTTGTTAATGTTAAGGCCAATATGGAAGTCAGTTTATATAGATCCTGTTGTTAAGTTAAGTAAGGAAATGAATGAATGAGGGAACCTAGGAGACAAATCAGCAAGAAAAAAAATTATATAATATATATACATATATACATACACAAATATTTATATATATGTTATATAAATATATATATATATGTACATATATATATATATATATATATATATATATATATATATATATATATATATATATATATATATATGATTATTATCACTTTTGTACGTGATTCATTTATCATTACATTATTATATGAAAAATAAGAAACAGGTGTAGGTCCCACGTTTTCGACTTTATGTTCCAATTATTGACGAAGGACTGATACAGAGTGTGAGAAGTCACAAATATACTACAAGAACAGTACTTGCATGGTTGTGGCATGTTCGTCAATACTGTTCTTGTAGTATATATATTTGTGACTTCACACTCTGTATCAGTCCTTCGTCAATGGTTTGAAATAAAGTCGAAACCGGTCAGACCTAACCACCCTTATTTTTCACCTTATTTTTCACTATATATATACTATATATATATATATATATATATATATATATATTATATATATCATGATTCAATTTCTGTTAGACAGACATATGTGTATTTCAGTTGCATTTTACATTTTCACAACATTAAGGCTTATGAGTCGTTAATAGTCTGTCGTGTTCCTTTACTTTGCTAGTGCCCGTTGAATTTCATTGGCAGTCTTCCTAGTTATTCCATAGTCTTGTTAACCTTACACCACAAATTGATACTGTCGATACTGAATCTGTAATGTACACTACAGTGAGTAATTTCAGATTTGCTGGTGGAGAATTTGAGGTTATCACCATATCTGTAACAACTACTACTATTACTCCTACTACTACTACTGCTGCTTCTTCTTCTTCTTCTTCATCCTCTTCTTCTTCTTCTTCTTCTTCTTCTTCTTCTTCTTCTTCTTCTTCTTCTTTCAGATATCCGTAGCAAAACACGTTCCAAATTATCACAGCCATACGTATCAAATATTGTTGATTTTCAATCACTTCCAATCCTTCTCAACAGGCTTTCAGAGCATTTTCCCCTCAGGGATTCCCTGGCAATCTCCGGTTTCCGTGATTTCTTCCTTTGCTTCGTCTCTCTCCATTCTTTTCTTCTGGGATTTTCCTTGGGTTATTGTTGTCTCTGTTACCCTTAACCTTGAGCTTGAATCACCTTAGGTTTTTATCATGAGATCGTTGATTAAAGTTGATGTTTCTCGCCAAGGTCAGGCATCTCCTTCCTCCATTTTTTATGGATCTATATTGTGTACTCTGTGAAAAAGCCATGCTATTTTAACTAATTTCTGGGCTATTTTTGTCGTTATTTCTGATGCTGTATATCCAACCCTACTGCGCCCCCCCCTTTTTTTTTTATTTATGCTCTCACCTATATTTTATATTCACAAGCTCGGGATGATTTTTGACCGTTGGCAAGACACCAGTCCCTGTTCTTTGGAGTTTTTTTCCTCTTCGCGAAAAAAATCCGAAGGGTAAGCTCGTGTCATGAAAAGTGACCTTTTCAATTTTCCTCATGGAAGAGCATTCTAAACTTTAGGTAAACTGTCACATTGAATGTAAATTTCGAGACTTATATGACAGGTAGTGACATACCCAGGCCGCAGTCTGTTTGGAATGAGAGTAGAATGGTAGAAGGTTTTAAAAAAAATATCTTCGGGGTATTGTCGGTAGAGTAAGAAAGGTTAAGAAGGCGTGAATTGCTAAGTTTCAGATACATTATAAACAGATGAATAGGTGTATTCTGAAAATAATGAAAAGTTTACCAAGTTTGTAGGGTTTGAAAGGACAGAGGAAAAGGAAGTGGAGAAAGTGTTGTCTAGAGTTGAGTGACGTAGCTTTGTGGTGGGGTGGACGTGCTGCGGAGGAGCCTTTTTCATTTAGTTGTATAAAGAAGCTGATAGCAGAAGGTTTCTGCTTAGGTTTTCATCCTTGGTTTAGCCGTTAACGAAGTTACTGGAAAGTGACTGGTCTTTATTTTTTGTGGAGCCACCAACAATGCATGTAAGGAAAAGATTTTATTGGTTGGTGGTGATTAATATTCTGCTTTAATAACTACCGTACCTTATTACGTACATATCTATCTGTCTATCTATCTATCTATCTATCTATCTATATATATATATATATATATATATATATATATATATAATAAAACATCCAGAGTGACACGCCAACGAGCAAAGTGAATTTGCTTGAAAATGCCTGGGCAAAGGGCAAAGAGATTGCACTCCGTCGTTTCACTTTCCTCGTGGTGGTATATTGTTTGTATTTTTATATATATATATATATATATATATATATATATATATATATATATATATATATATATATATATATATATATATATATATATATATATATGTGTGTGTGTGTATGTGTGTATGCATTATATGTATCATATAAATATAATGCGCATCAGCTTTAAAAGCTATTTAAACCATATATAACGCTGGTAGCTGTAGAAATGGTCTCTGCTGCGGAGTGAATATAGAATTATGGAATCCATCCTAGGATTAATTTTCTTAAGCAGCTTACCTTGATTTTCTCTTTTAGTTTAATGAATCCTTGCAGATTAGTGCGTTTGCAAAATATGCTTCCATGGCGTTATTATTTTGGCTTAATTTACACTTGGGGATGAAGGAGGGTCTTCAGGTATGGTAAACAGCCATCCAATGCATTTCGTAAAGCGCCTCAAATTACGTTTTCCAAAATTACCAAAGTTAAGAGCAGTAAACACTTGGAGATTTAAATATTTTGGTATGGTTACAAGTGTGCTTGCACTCACACACACACATATATATATTATATAAGCATATATATATATATATATATATATATATATATATATATATATATATATATATATATATATATATATATATATATATATATATATATATATATATATATATATATATATATATCTCTATATATAAAGTATATGTATCAAATATATTACACACATTATATATATGTATATATATATATGTTATATATATAAATACAAATATAAATATATATGTGCACATGCATAATGTAATAAAAGAACTTCAGGTGTCATTATAAAAAAAAAACAGAAAGAAAACATTTTGTTCACGCTAAAGCAAGAAACACCAAAGGTGGACCTAATGAACTTGGGGCAAAGTCTTCAGTGCTTCGGCTCGGGGAATAAATTTTTTGCTAGCGCTGGATAAATGCAACCAGTTATAATAATTTTTCTGGCGTCTGCTTTCGTTAGTTTGTGTATAAAGCTCAGAGCACATCCACACACATGTTTATAATAATTGTGTGTGTATATATATATATATATATATATATATATATATATATATATATATATATATATATATATATATATATATATATATATATAAATGTATGTACATATACACCGGACTTCTTTTATTTTGACAAATGTTAAATACAAATACTATATCATATCAATTCACTTTACCCTGAGAATAACATTCATACACAGGAATTAAAAGTGATATATATATATATATATATATATATATATATATATATATATATATATATATATAATTTATATATATATATATATATATATATATATATATATATATATATATATATAGATAAAGTTAAAAATAGCCGACTAACCCTTATAACCTCAGCGTTTAATCTATATATATCTGCACGTATAGCGTGTGTGTCCCAGACCGTAGTCGGAGTGCCAGAGAGATCCTGATGACCGTATCACTTGGTGGAAGACTAACTGTCAATTATCCTATTAGAACTCAGGGTTCGTCGGTATTCCTTGGTTCACGGTACCCATTAGGGGCTTCTGTAGAATACCCAACTATCACGGCGAGTCTTGCCCTAGGATTCAAGTATTCCGGGACGATTTCGCCGTAATTTCTTCCGATTCTCCGATATTTATAGCACCAGGGAAACAACCCATTAATAAATAGCCTGAAATCGGAAGAATTTCAAAGTTTGTTGACGTCACTTGGCGTTTGCCCTATACTTAAGAATGTAAATTCCAGCTTAAGGGAAATGAAGTGTTCAAAAATGGAATGGACGCTGATATATTAAGCGTACTCAGAAGTTTACGCACGTGCTAGTTCTCAAACGGGGCTTAAAAGTTGCAAGTCTATTTATAACATGATGCATTTAATTAAACTTTTATCTATCCATATAGGCTAAGATATGATTGATGTACACAGATACATATATATATATATATATATAAGAAGAATATATATATATATATATATATATATATATATATATATATATATATATATATATATATATATATATATACATACATATGGAAGTAATGAACAAGGGCACGTGATTTCTGACAAGTCGGGAAGGAGCCTCAGGTCTACCGAGTGATAGGCCAAGGCAGTACCTTTGTAGGTCACTTGGGAGACTGAGGTTCTGTTCCGGATGTGAGCCATTTTATATACTGTATATATATATATATATATATATATATATATATATATATATATATATATATATATATATATATATATATATATATAATAATACTGAGGGTAAGAATAATTGAATTTTTCACTTATCTTGGTCATCATGATCAGTTGTCAGCCGTACCCAAGCAGAATACTAGAAGTTGTCCTTTTGACCTTGACCTTTTCCTCAGGGTGGGCAAGGTTTTGTTTTCGACATTGATGTAGGAAAGAAGAGACACGTATGTTGATTGAAAAGAAATGAGGTTGAGGGAGAACTTAGGGAAGTGGAAGAAAAACGCTCATAGAAGCAGATGGTCTAAGAGATACAAAGATTAATGCTTTGAACAATTCCTCGTCTGGGATCCTTAGTCATATTTCGCGACCCATGCCTCACGTTTAATCGAAGTCCCCGCGTTTCCCTTACGTGGACGGTTGCACTTTTTTTTTTTGGCTTCGAAAACAATTAAATTCTTAATTTCTGTGGATTAGGAACAGGTCTGTGTATTTGCTTCAGGCTGTATAGATTTTCGTTGAACTTCGTCAAACAGTATTAAGATTGCTAGTCAAGTGTTTGGCTTTACAGTGGTGCTATACTGTCTACATAAATACCCAAATTCATAGCGTTAGTCTTTGAATACGGATGAACGATGAAGACATCCTTGGGTAGTTATATTTGTCGTAGTAAAGTAAAATGTAAAAAAATAAGGGTGTAAACACTGAATTCATTAAGACTCCCAAAGAGAAAGCGTGTCAAATGACTTGGTCGTACAAATTAAAACAAAGAGATTTGTTTTTTGTAAGTTCGACTACAAGTTACATGGACAAGCAGCTGGAAAGGCAAACATCAGAGAACATATAGCATCAAAATCTGTTTTGATTGTGCCCCAAAAATGTTGAGGCTTTTGTGTACGACCACATGAAATTGCACGTATAGTAATTTTTATATTGGTGAAATAAAAAACGGCCAGCTACTTTTGAATGTATAGGCCTAAATGAGATGTCTTCACGAACAGAAGAAAATTAAAGAAAGACACTAACGAAAATTTACTTCAAAGGCGAAGTTTTAAAAAAGTTGTCGATGCACAGGGCTAAGTTGTACGGGACATAGCGACTTTGTTAGAAAATCCGTATTATTTTGCAACGTATGGAATAAAAATAAAACCCACGTACGTATTGGATGACGTGATACGCCTAAGACAAAAGACCCACATTTATAAAACTTGTTCTCAAGACGAATACAATGACATTTAAAACGCGAAGAAAAATGGTATATGTTTTTAAGGGAAGTGCTTCTAGACTGATGTACGTATGTATTGAAAATCCAACTAATAGTAAGAGAAGGCTGCGAACAGATGCGAACTTAGACATATTAGTCTGTTGTCAGTGACATCGGCTATAGTGTATTCCCGTGCTGACGCTCATGTACAAATACTGACACCAATTTCCGTGCGTATATAAGAAACTGGTAGACGACTTTCGCTAGCCCACTCAAAGAATAAGATAAAACGCGAGTATGCTTATATAAGTGTTTGTTGATGAAAAGAGAAGAGAAGAAAGTAAATGAGACATGGGAGCATATATACGCATACCTCAAGAAGTCGGCGACATAGGTATTCACTAACAAATTCTAAGACGCTTTCAAAACGCGTAACACATGTGCACAGTCATGTAATTAAAACTCCACAATCGCTTTCAAGTGTGGTTAGAGTTTTAATTCATAACTCTTCTAAAAAAAGTACGACGTTTCTTCTTTTATAGCGGAGCGAACAGCTTCTTTTGAAAGCCCGGGCTGGAAAGTTTTGCGTCTCAAAAACATTAAGTAAAATGTAAGTAGTTTATAGACTATAATGAAGCTATCATACATTTTAGTATTATGAAACGAAGTCATTCATCACAGTTTATTCAGAATTGACTCATTTATCGACGCACTGACAGAGGCAATGAGATATTACCTTGAGTGTAAGCAAAGGTCCACAAAACTTTAAGGTGCCTTATACTACTACGCTTTTGAGAATATTACGCGGTAAGGCTGGCACTGCTTGACCCTTTACCTTGATCTGGCCTACAAACCTTGACCACCTGGCTGAGACACGGTGGTGGCAGTTCTTCCTGAATTTTGAAGTCCATTAGCGTAGGAAGATCTTCCCGAGGGGGGTTAGTGCCATCAGTGCACCTCACGCGGTGCTCTTTGGGCATTACTGGAGGTTCTTTGCAGCGTCCCTTCGGCCCCTAGCTGCAACCTCTTTCATTCCTTTTACTGTACTTGCGTTCAAATTCTCTTTCTTCCATCTTACTTTGCACCCTCTTCTATCAATTATTTCATAGTGCAACTGCGAGGTTTTTTCCTGTTACACCATTAAACCTTTGTACTCTCAGTTTCCCTTTCAGGGGTGAATGATCTCATAGGTCCCAGCACTTGACCGTTGACCTAAATTTTATATTCCATTCCATCCCATAGGAGGATCCTAGGTTGTTTTACTAAAATGGCTTTCTGTAAAATCAGTAGGCACTAGAGCATTCACAATTCCGAGATTGTGATCAAGGTGGGTATAACGTGTGTGGGAACATTTGAAATCCTAGCCCTTTGGCACTGGTGGCGCCACGTGAGAATCATTTAACTTTGGGCTCTGGATTTCGACCAATTTTTGCGTCAAATCTCTTAACCCAAAATGTTTGTGTGTGCTAATTTTGATTTTTTGCCGTAACAGTGGCAATCTCTTTCTTTAGATTAGTAGTTGTACAGCAGAGTACGATGCATTTAAAGAATGTCAGTTCCAGCACTGTATGAGAAAGCATACTGCCCCATTTAATTTGAATTCGATTACTGAGGTTTTGTCATTCTTACCCACCCACGGGCTTTCCGCGTGAATAACCACCCATACAAACACACACACCCAATCTCAGTGGTCCTAGATGTGAGATCGTGTTTTCCGATTGCGTCTGCAGCGTGATGACGTCATGCTTGCTTTTCCCAGGGGGTGGGGACTAAAACCGGGGCGGGGGGGAAATCCACCCAGGGGACGCCCCCGCTCACCCCCCCAACACACACACACACACACATTACCATCCCAGTTTTGTCTGAACCGCCGCCACACGTCCTCTGGCATATCCTCCTGAAAGGCTGCTGGAGTCGCTGAATATGGGGTCCTATCGATCGGTATGACTAAAGGAACCGATTTACTAGGAAGAGGAAGAATGAGTTAGGATTATTGGAGATGGAATGTGTAGTATTTTGACTTATAGACCGACATTTGTGTGGCGTGAGTCACGATGACTCCCGTGTGGAGCTAGAAATTCGAATCTTTTCACTTCCTTGTTTTTCCAGAAGTTAAGTTGGACACTTGCAAGTGCATGGTCATTACTATGAATGATCGAGTTCCCATTCAGATTTGGTTAGTGCATTCCACTGGAAAGTACACAGGAGTATTCAAGTAATTTTTATATGTATCCCCTTATTGAAAACACTGAAACTTAGCGCAGACATTACAGTTCATTTAATTGTAAATTATTGTGACGTATTTTTTTGCAATAGTCAAATTAAACACTCATCTGCGTTAAGCTAATGAATTCCTAAAATCTAACCCTTTGTCGTGTCTTCCACAGACTTATGCTATAGTGAAAAGGAAGTTTTAGGAAGACGGAACACCATTATGTTTATTTAAAAACTCCTTCTATACAGTAAACCCAATCTCCCACGCATGAGGTGTGCACTCTGAGTAATAAGATTTGCCCTTTGATTGTCTCCCCTCAGTCCCACCAAGGTCACATTTCAAACCAGGTTAGATGTTTCACTTATAATGAAGAAAAAATAGTGCATTTAGAGATAACGTTAGCCATCAGCTGATTTTTTTTTTACCTCGTTCTTTTGTATTCTTTCCGTTTCATGTCATATTTTTCATTCTCCCTTCGTTGTCATCCTTTGCGCCCCATACCGCATACCCCCTTCGATCTCTCTCTCTCTCTCTCTCTCTCTCTCTCTCTCTCTCTCTCTCTCTCTCCTTAATTGAAAATATCTTTCTCCCCAATCTTCATCTTGGCCGATAAAAATAGTGTAGAGAGTGAGTGGGCGTGGAGAATTTATCGAACGATCACATCGTCCAGGGTCAGGTTAGAAGCTTTCGTTACTCACTTATTAGAGAGAGAGAGAGAGAGAGAGAGAGAGAGAGAGAAGCAGAAAATGAAAAATACAGTGAAAGGCAAGACGAATAGATCCCGGCTGTTTTATTTGTAAAGGATAAAACGAGTGGAATTTTAATCATGATGTACGCATGTGTCATTACTTGGTTTTGCAAACACAAGTCGTTCTTGTTTTTTTTTTCCAACGAATAATAGAATTTTTTCAGCAGTGCTTTCAGATGCTTGTATGTGGTCGCCTTATCGTTGAAAATCATATATAATTTTCTTTCTGTCTTCTTTATTGCAATGGTCAAGTTACCTTGTAGCATATCTCTTACTGTGAGATGATAATGCCGAAAATTTTCGGCCACCTTTAAGGAACAAAGTTTTGGGGGTTATTATTGTTGGCTGAATAAAACATGGTCATTCGCCCTGAAATGTTAGCAGTGGTTTATAGTTAATAGATTTATACGCATTCAGTGGTAAATATTATTGTATGTTGTCATACAAAAGTAGCAGTGAACATGGCATGTTTTCAGAACTTGATTTTATACACGACTCGCGTTGCTATGCATTTATGCCATTAACAGGACATATTCAGGGTATAACAGGATATAAATGCTGTGCATTTATATAATTAACTAGATCAATTCACGTCATCCCCTGACTCTTGTGCCAGTTTTTATTGTATAATTATAACGGTAGAATTTTCTTACACGAATATTTGCCATTCATGTTTTCTTTTATATATAATAATTCGATTACAGGTGAACGTTGAGAAGCTTTTTTTCAGTATAGTATGATATGCAAACTCCTTTTCGTAACCAGTTCATAATTAACGAAAAATTAATTTTATTAGCCAGTGTGTCTTAAGAGTGTGAGTTGAGGGTGAACAGGAATTGCTCAAGTTATCAGGTTGTCCCCAGTAAACGGTTAAAATGATCTTATATCATGTTTACTGAGCCTATAGGTTTCGATGAGCAAAATAATAGCATTTAATTGTTATCTGTCAATAATTGCACCTCTGTCTGTCATTACGGGATTAGATTGTGATGCATTTCATGGCTAAGGTCAAATTTGCGTGTGACAAGTTTTTTTTTCCTGCAAATCTAACATCACCTGGGAGCAAGAAAGAAAAATCTTTTGACTCCCAGGTGTGATATTTAGTTTTCTGTAAAAGAAAACTATTGTGCCGGCTTTGTCTGTCCGTCGGCACTTTTGCTGTCCAGCCTCAATCTTAAAAACTACTGAGGCTGAGGGCCCCAGATTGTATGTTGATCATCCACCTTCAATCATCAAACATACCAAATTGCAGCCCTGTAGCCCAGTAGTTTGCTTTATATAAGGTTAAAGTTAATAATGTGCGTCTGGCAACGATATGGGACAGGCCACCCACCAGCCAAATGGTTAAAGTTTCATGGGTCGCAGCTCGGCACAGCATTATACCGAGACCACCGAAAGATAGATCTATTTTCGGCGCATTTTTTACGTGTTTTTTGTGCCGCGTAAGATTTTTTGGTGGAGTTGTGATTCAAATTCAATCATCCCAATTTTTCCTATACAAAGTCATGTAGGTGTGAATTGCCTCGCCTGTGTCCCAGATGCTTACGACAGCAGATCTAAAATGCAATAGACCTCTCCCCTCAAAAAATGTGCATCTACTATGATTAATCATCTGTGGAAGTCTTTCAAATACTTCCTTCAAAAATAGCCCTACTGCCCACATGTTCTCGGCAACTCTTTTCAGCCTGTCTTTCTATGTAAAGCTCTGAATGTTGAAATATTGGAATAAGTGCTTTGCAGTCTTGAACATGCCCTGTCATTTTGGTGAATTATTCCATCGTATTGAAGCAAAAACTAAAAGAGGTTTGATTGATACATTTGGGTAGAATGGTTGACAGTAACCCGAAAATTTTGGGAAAATATCAAAGTCCGATGTGCACGGGAGTAGAAAAGATATTGATGAAAATCTTAAAATAAATACAGCAACCGCCTTGCTCAAAATGACGAGACCAATCTTGCGAAACATTATCCGAAGTGATTTGGTTAATAGACGACCACGCTCAAGCAGCCGCGTCTTTCGTACCGTTTTGTAATAGGGGAAAGTGGGAGGTGCCTTATACTGTCTTGAGATTTTGCCACGGAAAAAAATTCTGCTTGTCCATCAGAATCGTGCATAATATTTATTACCAGTACTTTGAAAAATGTATAACATTTTTTTCCAGATTTCCTCTTCTGGGATAATTGCTATTGAAATTCATTTAATATGAAAAGTATTTTAACCTTATATGATTTGGAACTGACATTTGTAGGGATTTTCTAAAATCTTGGGAGCTGTTTGTAAATACTTATCTTTTAAGATAGTTTTCGACATCTGTTATTCAGTAATAGTAGTGTCCTGTAAGCGTCTATAATCCAAAAATATTCTCATTTGCTTTCAAGATCTAATGGATTCTCAGTGAATCTGCTGTTTGCATGATATACTGGAAAGCATTCTAATCAAAACTCTCATTCTTCCTCTGCCTCTCTGTGAGCAAGATTCAGAAGTAACATAGAAAACATAGTCGCACTAGAGTATTTCGTAAGTGTCGGGCACACTGCAGTTTAGTTGTTTACATTATGGGCAAATTTTATTCTTGAAAGCCTTCATAAGATGAAAAAAAATGCCTGTTAATCACCTGGAAAACGCATCATTGACACAAATACTTACAAAATTCCTGTTAATTTCTCACGAGTTCCTCCTAATTCCCTGTAAAGTGACCAGTAATTCCATGCAAAAACATTTCTTATTCATTTAAGAAATTTTCAATGCAACCTATGTCACGCAAGAGAATTGTAAATCAATTAATACACCCGGCTGTATGCGCTCACGCACGCACGCAAGCATTTACACCTACGCCTCGAGAAGCCCCTTAACAATCGACGCCCACGTACTCTCGAAACTTCTCTGGATGCCCCTAAGCCCGCTGTTGGAGAAAGAGGGCGGGGGATGGAGGAGAGAGGAGGAAAGGTGGGAGGCCGCTGAGTGGGCGTGGGCGTGAGAGCGAAGCGATCAAGCTCATAAACGCTCAACAGCCTCTTTTCGCTTATGCGAGAGAGTCCTCCGCCTCTTGACCATCTGCCAGAGTTTTTCTACAGGGTAGACGTCATCTTAAAGAGGTTCTGGATTTAATTATATTCTATCAGTTTCATATATCAGTTATCCGAATCTGTTCCGCTGACGACGATGAGTCATCGGAATTTAGATAAAAAAAAAGCTATAGCACGAAAGATTCCTTTATTCGTGAAATATCGTGAAAATAAATAAGCAACAAATGAAATACGCTAGTTCTCTTATCTTATTATGGTTGTGTGGTTAAAAAATAACGAAAGGAACAAGCTGTGAGGTGTATATCATTATTATCGTTTAGGTAAAACAGTGTAATAGATGAAACGCCATGGGGTTTTGATAACTATTTTCGTTATAGGTAAATTGGATTACAAATAAAATTCATGGTATGATTTGTAGTAAACACCATGAAAAGTCAAGGGATACAGTACCTTAGCATCTCACTGTAGTTACCAACTGCTATAAATCCTCTCTTGGTAGCAACACGTCACGTTTAAAGGAATTTGTACCTTATAACCCCAAAGGCTTCTATAGCCTAAGATCTTTTACCAATTGAATCTTAGCGATATTAATTACTGATTCATTCATGTATTATTATTACTATTATTATTATTATTATTATTATTATTATTATTATTATTATTATTATTATTATTATTATTATTATTCAGAAAATGTATCTATTCATATGGAACAAGCCCTCAGGGGCCATTGACTTGACATTCAAGCTTCCAAAGAAGATGGTGTTCATTTGAAAGAGGCAGCAAAAGGTAATAGGAAATACAGAAGGAAGTGACCGCTTGTTAACAAAGAAAAAATGAATGAACAAATTAACAAATAGATAAAATGTAAGTTAATTATTAAAATACAAGGAGAATTGTATTAGGGTAGTTCATTCATTTAAACGAATCAGACAAAACGATGTACAAATGAAACGAAGTCATGACGGCAATCCGCAAAAAAAAAAATAAAATAAATAAAATAAAATAAATGAATAAATAAAAAAAGGGAAAGTTTTGTACGATGACTGTCACATACACTGTCTCTTGTGAACATCTCGCCCTAACAGGATGTAGTTGAAGATAAGCGTAACACATATGAACAAGACCTCACTGGGTTGCAAGATCACCACAGCGTTTACCTTAAGGCTGTCAATCGTACGATAACATTTGCTTAAGGATAATAAAGAAAAATTTTCGTCTTTTTGCGTTACGGAACATTTTTTTTTTTTTAGCGATGAAATACGTTTCTGCAATACTGCCAGTTGATTTGATTTTATGAAGTCAGGCTGTCAAGCCAAGATTTGGGATAAGTTCGGCT
>NC_089795.1:36620267-36622767 GCF_040412425.1 Macrobrachium rosenbergii
TGCTGGGAAATTGTAATGAGATGAAAAAAAAAGTATCTCGGGGAAAATAATAGTAAACATGAATAACGAATACAATGTTTATTAGTGAGGACCCTATATTGATATGAGGAAAAAATGCAAAAAACTGAGAGCGAAGTTTGCCTTAGCATATAGAATATAAAAACTAAACCGAAAGCGGGGTATGTAATAGTTATAAGCTTACCTAACATCAGAAGGGGATTAAATATTACCCAGATAGCAGTGAAGGCGGTTGCCATTATGGCCGGGAAGACATTTGTGAAGTGAGGATGATATCCATAAGATATCCATAATCGCTGCATTAATGGAGAAGAAAGGTGATAATGACGTAGTTACCGCAGATGGCGATTTGTAATCGTAGGGGGAAAAGAGAGTTTTGAAAGGAGAGGGCCACTAGACTCTAGAGGCATAATTAAGTGTCAAAGGTCCCTTCTTGAGGCACACGGCGTGTGTAGTGCGTCAGGATTCTTGCGTCACGAGATCAGGTTACTCTCGGGGTATACTGCTTCTCCTTTTTTTTTTTTTTCTTCTTCTTCTTCTTCTTCTTCTTCTTCTTCTTCTTCTTTCTTCTTCTTTCTTTTACCTTTTCACTTTCCACTTTCGTAAAGACATTGTCATCATCGTCTGTCACTACTAATCTGTTATGCCATATATTTTGTGTTCTAGGTAATATCCATTAAACTGCTGTCGCTGGGACCTGTGATTATCATTTGCACTGCTCTTTTATCTTGGCTTTCCTTGATGCTCTAGATCTGTCACACCTACGAAATTGTCTTTCATTGTTTTTTTAATGTTTTGTTGTTGGGATTAACCGTTATCGCCATTATCCCTTTTTATGAGCATGTGTTCCAACTTACACTTTTAGGGGATGCATTATCCTTGATTTTTCTTGCTGTGTTCCTCTCTCTCTCTCTCTCTCTCTCTCTCTCTCTCTCTCTCTCTCTCTCTCTCGTCTGACTTGCTCTTCATGTTTTGAGGTTACGATTATAACTGCACATAAAAGCAACTTGAAATGAATAAATGCCCAAAGCCACACAAGCATGTTTATATGTTGAAGCTACATTTCATTTCGATTAACATTGAAAACTTCTAAATAATTGCCTCTCTCTCTCTCTCTCTCTCTCTCTCTCTCTCTCTCTCTCTCTCTCTCTCTCTCTCTCTCTCTCAGTCTCGAAACCCCGGATATTTATTTGAGTGGGGAGAGAGACAAACACTCGTAATTAGGTCGCGCTGACCTGCCTTTATTCCTCCACGCAAACTGTGTTACGGGAGAAATTCTCGAACCACTCGAAGGAAGCGCTGTGGAAGCGATAATGGAATAAAAGGCCGTCCTTCTTGCGAAAGGCAGGCTGAAGAGGAAGTCCCAGAACTCTCACACAGGTGGAGGCAGAAGAAGATCGCAGGTGGCGAAGGCCCTTCAGATCGTCTTGTTTACGTCCAGTCTGTGACTTCGTGTTTTGCTTTACTTCAGAAATGTTATTTTTTAAGTTGATGCGTTTGGCTTCACTTCATCCCTAGGTCATGGCATTGCTGCGCCTTTGAAGTGTTTATAAGTGTGCAATTTTTTTTCTTTATAGGACGCTCTATTTTGTTTTTTTTTTGTCTTTTTATCCTTTGCAGGTCCTCCTTTATTCGGAAATTCCTTCGTGATGGGACAGGATTGTTCTGGGCATGAATTAAATGTTATATAAACATTGTCATGTTCATGTTAAGTAATTACTTGTTTTTAAAGTCAGCTGAATATTCAGCAGTGATGTTTATGTTCCTTCATCTTTTCGTGGTGCGGTAAACCACACTTTATATCTTGTTTATTTGCTTGATAATATGGAAATACATCGTCACTCAGTTTCTGTCTTTTCTTTTATTTGTGATACATATTTTGATTTGATGTATCATGTCCACAGTTCTTTAATTTATCGTGCATGTTTTATTGTATGAATATGACGTGTTTCAGCTTTTATTGAGCATAACTATATTTACTGAGCAGATTTTAATGTTACGTATTGTTTATTTTATTTTTTTACATTTTCTTAATTACATTTGGTAGTTTTATATATTTTGCTTCATTAAATGTAGAGTATTTTCGTGTTATTTTACGTGTTTTAATTGTATGCATTGCGCAAATTTTATACTTTATTTACCGCACTCATCTTATGGAGATAATTGACCCGAGTCATTCTTCTTCACTCGTGCATGCAAGCGCCTCTAACGAGTTTCTCAGTCTGGTCATGTCAGTGCCCTTGCGCCCTAACTTAAGGCGACCCTTTTGGGGCCTTAACAAAACAGAGGTGTCACTGACCGAACGACTTTTGTTGGGGGGATCACTCTTTGTTCCTCTTTGTGCGCCATATTTTCAAATATGGCATGACAACAACGCCCAGAATGTATGCGTTTTTATGGTAATTCTACAGAAGAGTTCCGCACGGAGATATTATTCATTAATCAGTTTTTTTTTTTACTGAACAGTATAGACAGTGGTGTA
>NC_089795.1:36627767-36662767 GCF_040412425.1 Macrobrachium rosenbergii
GCTATGAAGATACTGCGTAAATTTGCCATGCAGCTTAGTTCCGCTTTTAGAAGTTATTGAAGCAGGTTAGATATTGCTGAGAAAGCAGCTTAACTCTAGCATCTATTAACCAGAACGACAGAGAATTTGTCTAGGAGAAATGTGTGTAATGTTTGTGCTTCTGTCTTTGGAAACGCCGGATTAGGAAAGAAGAACCGCATCAACTAATGTGCGTGATTTTTATATGGATGAAATTACACTCCTTCCACAACTCCCCCCCGCCCCACTCCTCCCCGTAGAGGGGCAATGCCGTCAGTGCACCTCATGCGATGCACTGTAGGCATTATTAAAGGTTCTTTGCAGCGTCCCTTCGGCCCCTACCTGCAACCCCTTTCATTCCTTTTACTGTACCTCCATTCATATTATATTTCTTCCTTCTTGCTATCCACCCTCTCCTAACGATTATTTCATAGTGCAACTGCTTTGAGGTTTTCCTCTTGTTACACCTTTCAAACCTCATTACTCTCAATTTCCTTTCCAGCGCTGAATGACCTCAAAGGTCCCAGTGCCTGGCCTTTGGCCTAAGCTGTATATTCCATTCCATTCCCACCCCGACTCTTTCCTTTTCCCTTCCTGAGAGTCGAGCGGATCGAGTTATGGATATTCTGTCCTTGTCTTGAACGCTTATTGTAGGCTAATCGAATTTCATTGTCGATTGTCTTCATTTATTTGCTCTTTTTCGAGGCATGAAAAGGCGTTGTGTAGTGTAGTTCCTTTTATTTTGAAAGGTTTTTGTCTCAGTTTTTATCAAGATATATCATGATAGGCATTGGAATATGTTAGAGGTTCACATTTCAAAATGTGGTTAAAGATGAGTTTACTTTTGATCTTTTCTACTTTTCTATTTTGAAGAGATAAACAGAATTTCAACTTCTTAATTTTCATGTACTGTATATGAATGCCATTCCAAATACAGTAAATGTAAAGGTATTGAATAAGTTTGACGGATGTGAAATTGCAATAGAAATGATCTCGAGCGCCTTCGTCAGTCCGATACGCTCGCTATTCAGTTATATTTTATTAGAATATGCAGTAATTCATATATTGTGATATTTTTTTTTAAATTAAAGAGGAGATACAAACACCTTTGTTGTATTCTTACGTTTGAAATTCTGTTTTAAAAAATGGTTAATCGCAACAAGATACTGCACATCGACTCTGAGAATATCCCGCCGTGGAGAGAGAGAGAGAGAGAGAGAGAGAGAGAGAGAGAGAGAGAGAGAGAGAGAGAGAGAGAGAGAGAGAGAGAGAGAATACTGTGTAATACTGAGCTCAGTGATGATGGATGTCCCAAAATCACCTTATTTTGTTTCTTTTATTTTCCACTCACGGCAGTGATCTTAAGAAGACTCATTTGTAACTTTCTTGTGTTTAGTTGAGCTTAAGGATTAACTTTGTAAATTAAAGACACTGTCCATTATGTCAGCAGCCACTGCCTGTCAAGTTTTTTTTTTTTCAAGGTTACTTGATGAATTTATGTTGGTTTTTTTTTGTATCTATAATCTTGGCCCCTAGGGCATCATTGAAATTCGAACGTGAACTTTAACAGAATACCATAGCGTGTAATATAATACTATAGTGTGCAGTTTGGTCGAAGAATTTGTATGAAAGGACGTCATGGAATTGATTTGAGAGTAACTCATGTGTAAGCTTTAAGAATGAATCGTGGCTGTTATTAAATTTTTCCATTATCATCATTAAATAACTCACCAACTCTGTATTTCTGTTCGTAGGTCCATGATTTATTTTCGTAATTGGGCAAAACTTGAAAACAAAAATGAACCAAGATATTGCCCTTTTGTTGTTTGGAAGTAAATCAAATATCGGCAATAACAGAGAAATATGTTAAGGAAGTGATTACTTTGATAGCCCGATCCGATCAACTGCCGTAGTCGTGTTTGCCGAGGTATAACGAATACTAAGCATGACCTCTTATAATCCCTGCGCACCTTACCCGTGGTGCAGAAACCTGCTTAATCTAGACAAGCTAACCGTTCCTGTTGACATAGTGCATTTTAATATCATGGTACATCTTCCTGTATCTCTGTTTCTCTCTCTCTCTCTCTCTCTCTCTCTCTCTCTCTCTCTCTCTCTCTCTCATAAGCTTGGGTAAAATATATGTAGTTGCTTTGCAAGGTAGATAGAAGTGAGTGATAGATTTTTTTATAATAATAATAATAATAATAATAATAATAATAATAATAATAATAATAATAATAATAATAATAATAATAATATCAAGGACACGATAGTAAAAATAATCACAAAGGAACGAAAGTAGAAGTTTCGTAGAAGAAAAGTTATGGTGCCCAAGGATTTTCTGTAACGTTACTGGTGCTTTGAGATGGTTTGGACACGTGATGCGAAGGGGAGAGTAAGCATTTGGTCAGGCGTGAAGTAGAAGTGGAAATAGCTGGACTGAGGTTGTTAGAAGGTCCAGGAAGGGAAGACAATGGGAGAACTCACTGCACATCTGACTCAGTAAAGGAAAAATCTGAAGTAAAACGTTAAGGATGATGGGAAATCTTGTCCGCCAGCAGGAGCACGTCAGGTTGTGCTGAAAGCGGGTCGAAAGTAACTCAGGGTTTAAGTACAGGAGACATGGTACTCAAAGGTTTATTTCTACCACCCGCTTCTTTCACTATTGCCACGATGGTCGGTTGAGGGCTGTATTACCAAGGCTTGCCGTCATGAAAATCAAAACACGATGACAGGTGAGGAGACGGGAGTTGTGAATTGTGACAATTCGAAATTTACGATGGAAGTCATGAATGTACTATTGCAATGTACTCTGGTGCAAAGTTCGGTGCAAATGCCTGCTTTCTAAGGTGACATTCGATGAATGATCAGTCTCTGGCCCTTTTATGCCAATTTGTATATTATTTTTGGGCTTTCTGTAGTCAGTGATGGATTGAGTGTCAGGTATCTAAGCGTTTCCTAATTGTTGATGGTATAGTGCGATGACTTTTTGTTCTCTTCCTTCATTTCATAGATAATTAGGTGTATTAACAAGCTATTAAGGCCTTTGTAATCTGATTTATCTCTTGGTTTTGTTCACTTTTTTATATTTTTAATTAATCATTGATATTCTAAGGTTCTTGAACTATACCGTTCTTTTTTTGCTATCAGTTCTAGAATGGCTGTCCGAGATCTGCACTCGTTCAGCTCTAAGCATGATTCGGTACCTTCTTTCAGATGTTAGTTTTTAGTGGTAAACTTGGATGACTGTAATGCCCTCCTTAATTCTCCTTCCTCATGGACTGAACTGGACTTTACCATTTTTGCATCCCATTTGTAACGTCCTTGTAGGAGGGTAGTACCATCAGTGGACCTCACGCGGTGCACTGTAGGCATTACTGAAGGTTCTTTACAACGTCCCTTCGGCCCCTAGCTGCAACCTCTTTCATTCCTTTTACTGTACCTCTGTTCGTATTCTCTTCCATCTTACTTTGCACCCTATCCTAACAACTGTTTCATAGTGTAACTGCGAGGTTTTCCTCCTGGTACACCTTTAAAAACTCCTTCACTCTCAGTTTTCCTTTCAGAGCTGAATGACCTCATAGGTCCCAGCGCTTGGCCTTTGGCATATATCGTATATTTTAATTCTATTTGTAACCTGTAGGAGTTGACCAACATCAGAATGGACGAAGCGAGTCCCGTCCGTGGCGCGTTAAACGTGCAATTAAAATATCAAGGTGAAGGCAATTTCCTGTGGAAGGAGGAATGCTATTCACGATTTTACCAAGCCTGGGCGTTCTTCTGTTCATCCTTTCCCGTTATTTCTAGCGGAGTCGCAATTTCAGCGGCCCTCAAATCCTGCAGCTCGAGTTGATTAGGGTCGTGTGCCGCATTCTTCATTACGCAACTACCTCTTCCAGGGGCACAACCTCTCTCTCTCTCCTCTCTCTCTCTCTCTCTCTCTCTCTCATACCTATAATTTTCAACTCTTTTTCCGTAAAAGGGTTGATTTCATCGGGTATTAAATGCAATCTTCATTTTCGTTAATGTTCATGCTCCATTTGACTTCCGTAATATATGTATATTCTGGATTGCATTTATCATTTTCTTTTTATGGGCTTCTTTTCTTTGTCTCTTTGATCATAATTTTAATATTCTTTTAGGTTTTTATTTGCCTTAAAAAACTTGCATTTCTGGCCATCACTTGATTTGGCAATTTCTCCCCACACAGATTCAGCAGAGCAGTGTTCCAGGACAATTGTTACATGCCACTTTTCTTTTTTCCTCCCTCTGTACTGGGGCATGTTTAACTTTCTGGAAAAGGCAGTTTGAATTTAGTCTGCTTCTTTGTCGCTTGGTTTTATACATTCCCCAGTAACTCTATAGATCCTTTTTATCTGTTTGTCCTAGTTGTTTATGTTTCTGTCTAGCTTCCAAGCCCCCCAACGGAAGCAACAGGTTAGACTTAATAGGAATATTTAATAAAGTGATATGGGGTAATTTATATATCTGATTTTCGCTCCTCTGTTAAGTAATTTGTATCGCCAATTGATTCGTTTATTTTTGACACATTTGGTGGATATGGGTCGCTTTAAGTATGATGTCATAAAGTGCTGTTTAATGAGGGAATTACGCTAATTGGCCATGTTTTATATTAATTATAATCACATGCTGCCATAGGCATCATAGAAACACTGTCACCCATAATATTCATCAGCAGTTCTTGTGTGTTGGAGACTCAACATTAACTCATTGGGTAGTTTTTTATTTTTAGTTTTCTTTTTTCTTTTTGCTTATCTCGGTTTCTCAGATATGATAAAATATATCCTTACTAGTCACAGGTTCGTCGGGTGAATATTTCCTGCATTCGAAGTGACAGATTTTTCATAAGAAATAAAGTCGGTGCTTACACATTCCGAGTGACTTTGAAGTCTTCAAGGGCAGGTAATATGAGGAGCCTGGTCTCACCTTGAACCAAAGGCCATAATTTGTGTATTTCACAGATCATTCCCCTTTCCCGTGATATCGCTTCGGAAATCGACAGATATATAATGTGTTGGGTTGCTATGGGACTGGCGAGGAACGAGATGGGCAATATGAATACTAGAGAAGTTGGTTCCCTTGTGAAATTAGGGACGAAACACAAGGATTGGGGCTAACAACGCCATTCATCGCCTTGATAAAAGAAAGGCAGTCCAGGGGTCCAAAGCAGGCTTCATACTGGCTTTAACACCTTTAGAGGCCACTATTGTGCAAACAGTATTAACGGGGACGTAAGACGAAAGAAAGAGGAAAATATGAACGAAATGAAAACATTACAACGGGGATATTAAATAAAACAGAAAAATGCCATAGAAATGTTAAATAAAAATTGAAGATAAATCCCACGATTTTACGAAAATAAATTAGATTACCATTGAAAACGAGATGAGGGCATTTCAGGACGTCAGCCACAGATCTGCCCCGGAGGTACCTCTGAGGTGACTGAGTATAAGCATCGCTAAACTTCCTGATCTTGAAGATGGCATCTGATGTCAAGGTGGCGGGATTATTCCGTTTATTATTAACGAGATGTTATTTCTTGCTTCGAATGGAAACGTGCGGGTTTTGTAGGGTTGTAAAAGATGACCTTTTTTTTTTTAACAGAAAAAATATCGATGAACGCGCTTATCTGATCTATAACAGTGTATGGTATTTAAAGGGAACTGCTTTGTGGTTTTAGAAGAGTGAAGGAGACTATCATGTGTCTGTTAAAAGAATCATATTATAGATCACCTACTGCGCGAAAAAAAGTTGCTTTATAAAAATATTCTAAGAAAGTAACCTTTAAAAAATATGGAAAATTGATCCGTAGACTTTATGATTTTGTCAAAATTTGGAATTGATAGGAAATAACTGTGATTCCTTTTATTCCAAGATAAAGGTAATATGTTGTTGCTTGTCGCAGAAATTTTGATGGAAAATATGCGAAGCTGATCACGGTACAAAAAACAAAATCCGAGCAGCAGTTTTTTTTTTCCAAAATGCATCATCATACAGAGACGCTTTACTGCTGATTGATTGATTGATTTATGGTTACTAAAACTGGCGTTACAACATTTAGGTTATTGACGCCTTACCGCTAGCAACATGCCTGGAATTCAGACAAGAACAATATAATTATGGCAAATGTGGTTTTTACTGTGGCAAATTTTAAAGTTATTATTATACCAGCATTCCTGTCTATAATGGTAAAATGAAACGGTTAGGTGTGCCGATTGCTTTGCTAATTAGCACACTGGTGATTCGATTCCCTATTCTTTTTGTTTTACAATCTAGTTGTGAAGATCTTTTGCTCTTGTTACTACTGTTTACTGCATATTGTGGGTCAGTTGTAATAGTTTTATAACGATGAGTAGATACTCATTGTACGTATATATTTTTCACTGCTTGCCATTTTATCCTTTTGAGGGCGTGTGGTAAGAAAGATTATTATATATATATATATACACACACACATATACACACACACACATATATATATATATATATATATATATATATATATATATATATATATATATATATATATATATTGTACTTACATACATACATATATATATGTATAAATGTGTGTATTTGCTTACATACATATATATATATGTATATATATACATACATACATATATATATGTGTATGCACATATGCGAACTTACATTGGATGAAGCACCGTACATTATATTTATAGATAATTAGGAAACCAAGTTGCCGAGTCGGGATTCATGGGAAATCATAGTCCAATTTAAATGGTTATGACGCAAGATTTTTTTTTCAGGGGCAAAATTTACTTACTAGATATTGTTTCCAGTTTCTGTCTCGTAAATGTAACAATTTAGTGCGAAAGATTGGCTGTCAAAACAGACTGTGTATTTTGAAGTCACTCATGTGTTCAGATGATTTTATAATGTGCTTCATTATGTGTTTGCATCTGCATTAAATTCATGCTTTCTAAGATTGACTTTATTAATTTATTTTATTTAGGGAAAATGATGTAACCTGCATTTTTTGAAAATTTCCTCATCATGTCCTATCACAAAGTCTTTATTATCCACCTATGTGTGCGAGAGAGAGAGAGAGAGAGAGAGAGAGAGAGAGAGAGAGAGAGAGAGAGAGAGAGAGGAGGTGACTTGGCTTATCCTTCTTTCAGGACTTCTACATTTTTTTTTCTTATCTGTTAGACGTCCCTTTGCACATACTGAGTCGACTGTTCGCATCCTTCCCAACCAGTAATCCCTCATTAGAGGGCGATGCCGAATCCTACCATTAAATACCCAGAATAACTCCAACTCCCCGGGCTAAATACCCACTTCAGAGCAAACACAAGTAGCTTGGCGGCGTTCATTGCATCGCCAAAATGCAAGATGAAAACAGCTTGTTTGTCTCCACCCCCACCGGTGAACTGAGAGAGGGCGAGAGCTTGCTTCATTTATTAGGTCTGTTTAAAAAAAATATTTTTTTTTTCCTATTCATTTTTGTCTTAAAGTTCTTAAGGTAAGAAATGAATAAGGAACAACAATAATACTTGAAAGTGTCGAAATACTAGTTCTAGTTGCAAAAATTTCAATGAATGTGAGTTACACACAAACTCTGAATCCACTTTGTTCACAAATTCCTCTCTTTTGTTCTGAGTAGGATATTTTGTAACATTTGCGCAAAGATTGTTAAACGCCATCTACAGTAATATCTTCATTAGTCGTTGGTTTTATAGGCCTTTTTTCTATCTCTTCTTGGATAATTTATAAAAGACACTAATTTATGAAGAAAAGACAATTTTTATGTATGGAATTTGAAAAATGTGCATTGAAGATTCTCTAGTCTTACATCATTATGAAAGTGTTAAATTTTCCTCAGACATGGGAACTGTTTTCTGCCATTGGTTATAAATTGCTTGAAAAAGCCAAAGTTTTTCTTGGTAGAGATGTATTTGGGTAGTTCTGCTTTTGGCGGCTTCTCTCCATACGTTTCAAATCTGCTTCGCGACTCAAGACGTTTTCTTAAACCAAACTGTTTTCCGCCAGCCTCATTTGGAGCGAGAGAACTGAGCCGGCCGATTGAAAAGCTATGATTTGCTGTCCTTGGATTGCTTCGATTCCGAGGTTGGCAGACTTCATGACAAGGGGCATTTTAGGGGCAGAAGAGGCGTATTTTAGCCTCACCTCAGGCTACGTGGACGTCAGACTTTTGTGGAGGATTATACGGTTATGGTCATGATTTGACCGTTATGATCAGAGGATATTTGCCAAAGTTGTTTGTCGTTGATTTTTTTTTAAACAAATGCCAAAAGGGAATTCAACCTATTCATTTTTCTATCCTGGTGCCAGAAAAAAGTGAAAAAGAAGGATTTTTGTTCATATGAACAGAAATTTTCTTCTGTCAACAACAATTTACGTTTTGACCTAAGAAGAGGAACAGGTGGAGTGAAATAGAAGCAGAAATAGATAGAGAAAACATACTGATGAAAAGACTCAAGTTGGTAAACTTTCCTCCACATCTTCTCATCTTTGGAGAAACTTACAGCAAAAAAAAAAAAGGCTTTGGAAGAGTCTTTCCATCAGCGTCAGTTGATTTGCGAGAGAAAATTCGCCGGTTCATTAAAACGAACACAGAAAGTTGAGATGGAAAGGAGCGGATAAAGTGTGTAATTTACATTTGTAAAGACTAATGGATTTTCCTCATTTGAAGATAGAAAGAATTCGATGATTTAAAACGTTTTCACTGGCATTTTTATTTGGTAATTTGATCAATCATCTTTATGCCATCATGGCAGAGAGAATTCGTCGTCTTGGACCTTCAGTCATTGAGAAATGTTTGTGAATGATTATTGTTATTAATAATTATATTATATTCCCTAGTACAAGTAACGTTTCCCATTTTCATATGCTCCTGTTCGACATGTCTTTTAATCAAAATAAAAATTTCCAGTTATATATTAGTGTATGAGTTTGAAATCTTATATAAACTGATTTTCATGTATTTACACCATCTTCGCAATGGACAATATGAGGAAAGGTTACCATCGTGAATAAAATAAAATAGCATCCCTTCAAAACTGATTACAAAGTTATACCTATTTTTTTCCATTTAAGGTTTGAATTAATTCAGTGATATCCCCTTTGTTTCGTTTGACCTTTGTTGAAATAGTAATTGAGTGAAGTTCAGCGAAATTGCCAATTTAAGCTAATGAGGAATAAAACCAGATTTATGTCACAGTAATTGTTTTCATAATAAAATGGGATATTCATGTTTAATAAGATGTTTGATTATGCAGTTCTATTTCTTTTCTACAACGTTTGCGTAAATTATCAGAACTCATGTTACATGCATAAATACTATATATACTAACTCATTACGAATTCATGCTGACCTTACAGACCTTACAATTCGTTCCGGTTGCCCCAGGTCCTCAGTGTGAAGCGATGGATGTCTAAATAGAGTTGCTAACGCATCTTCCGTATATTTGCATCTTCCAGTTCTTGGATGACTCTGGATGCATCTATGAGATATTTGTCGAGTTATTCTTAAACACATCTGGCTCACTCCTGTTATTTCTTTAAGATGAGCTGTGCCGCATTGAATAGACGCTGCATTATCGATGCTGGTGCGTGGTGGATTAATAGTCCCAGTGATTCCTTAATTTTCCTGGTAGTTTTTGGCATATTAATTATTATTTTTTTTGAAATTTTAGTTCCATGATATTTTTGTGATTCCCCCTTCTGTTTCAAGAGGAATTACCATGGCGTTCTTTTCTCCTTTCAAGACTAATAAATTTAAATTTAGTTTTCTCCTCAGTAGTCAAGGTCCTAACGGCTTCTATTCTAGCTGCCAAATGAGGGCTTTGTACACTCCTCATTTGTGCAATATCCTTTTGGTGGTGTGGTACCGAGCCAGCTTATTTTCAACGATTCAATTAAACAAAACGAATTGTATTTTAAAAAGCATAATCATGTGTTCAAACATTCTGTTTTGAAGGAACAACATTCCCATTTTTGCTTTGCATTTTGCCAATAGAATTTTTTGATCATTGCATAACATATTCCTATTCAACATCACACCAAGTGTCTTTGTGTGTGTTTGTGATTGTCTCATTAATGGTGTCCTTTATATGCATAGCAACATTCCTACTTTATCACCCATAGTTCATTGATTCAAATTTATCAGAGCAATACCATCCTATTTATCTTACTTGTTTATATATTTTATTTAGGTCTCTTTTTGAGCGAGTTCTATCTTCACCTCAAGCAAGTCGTTGTACAATGCTTGAATAGAAGGATTTGCGAAACTTCTACTACTATTCCATTATCTGTCTATGTCTAATCATAATCACAAACAGCAATGCAGCTAACACCTAAGAGAAACCGGATATTAAGAAATAATCCGGATTTCTCATCGTTTGCAATCACTAACTGTTTTCTGTTTTGCAAAAATTCTTTTTATCCATCTTCCTACTTTGTAGGATGTTCAATGTAAGTTTTCAATTTTTTCGCTAATATATTATGATCTTGAGCTTGTCAAAAGCTTTCGGAAGTTGCTAGTAAAACCACATCTGTATCTTTTCATTTATCATATTTTTATATATAAGAATGGTGAATCCAACAGTTGGTTGTGTAAAGAGGTACAAAACCATGTTGTCCTATATTGAACAATCTATTTTTCATTAAATGTTTCATTATATTTTTTTTTATTACCCTTTCTTCATATATTCCAGAATATGAGATGTCAGACTCACAGGCCTATAATTGATAAGAGTGCCTCTAGTCTTGAACCACTTTTGAAAGTAGGAGTAATATATGCTAATTTATTATCATCATAAATCTTGCCTTATCTATTATTATGTCTTAATATTATTATTAGCGGCTTTCAGATTGAATGAACCACTTCTTTAAACAATAAGGTACTCCATCTGGTCCTGCTTTGATCCATTTAATTTCATTAATAATAGGCACAATTCATTAGCTTCTGTAATATCTATATCTGATAAGTATTCAGAATTTTCATCACTAATTTCTGTATCATTATCTTCATTTTCAATTCTAGGTAAAAAATTCACTCTTATATCTTTCAATATGTTACATATTTCCTTTTTTCATTCAGTAATTGCCCTTCAATTCTTAGAGGGCTATTTCTACCTTTATTTTATTCATCTTTTTTAAAAATGAATAAAAAATTTAGGGTTTTGTTGATATTTGAGTGTCAAGATTCTTCTAGATTCCCTTTTTCATTTTCTTTTGATTGTACTATCTTTTGTTCTGAATTTTCTATCTTACTTTTTAGTTCCATCACTTCCATGCAGATTCTTTTCTTTTGCAGGCTTTTTCCACTTAATTTTCCTGGAATAAGATCCAAAGGTCTCAGGAATTCGTGACTGATGATTATTTTTTTTCTTCTTGGTATATATTTTCCACTATTTCCTCTAAACGAAATATAATATATCAGTATTTACCTTATATCATCACTTACAAATATATTTTCCCATTCTTTGTTTAATTCTTTTATTTTTGAAATTTAGTATTCTTACGAAAATTGTATTTTCCATATCCTTCCCATTTTTTCGTTTCTTGCTTTTCTCTGTTTTCATAAGACAGACCTGGAACGGACTGTTGGTTTATGACATTATGGTCCGAAATACTCGTGTTATATACTATTATTTCTTTTTAACATAGTTCACCTATGGTTCACAAACAACACTAGATCTAAAATATTATCCTTTCTTTGTTGGTAGGTGATTTATTTTGCTGAATGTTATGTTCTAAGGAGCATATCTAATAGCTTTCAAATTGCTATTGATTGCTGCACTACTATTGTTCTCTTTTTTATATGTATAAATAGAACCATAGTCTCCTATTGTTCTTTCCAAATTCTAAAAGGATTAAAGTCTCGATTCTGAGTATAGTAGTCCTTTGTGATTTCTACATATTTCATCAATTTTTCAAAAATTATGGCAAACTCTTTAGTATTAGAGGGTTTATATCTTACAATGTTCACTAATTTTTCATATTCAAATTCTACCGCTATTAATTCACATTCTGTGTTACACTATATTTCTCACAGATTTTTTCATGATTGGCATCTCTCCCATATCATGGTTCCCCCTGATTTCTATTTTTCTATCTGATCTATAAGTTTGGAAACCCTTATCTGGTCATCACAGTCTCTTAGGGAATACCAGGTTTCGCTTATATTCAATATTTCTATTTTTCATTTTTAGAAGTTCTTCTAAGAACTCTATCTTTCTTTTGGTTACTCTCCGAAAATTAAAACTCCTGCGCGTTCATCACTATGATGGTTTGTGACATCTCCATAATCTAACTAATATGGGCAATAATAAGGATTTTCACATGTCTCTTTCTGTTCTGATATGTTGATCTTTTTTTCATTTCCAGAAATTCATTTTGTTAAAATCCAACTTTTCCATTATACTTATTCTTCCAGCTTCATATTTATTCCTTTGTGCATAAACCTGCACTTATCTTCCATATCTGCATTCCATCCCAAAGATCATAGATACACATTGCTTGTTTCATTGTGCTATATCAGGTGCTGATCAGTCTATCCATTTATTACTGACATTTCATAATGTGCTGTTGGCTTGTTTTTGCCTTCATCCCACATGATTGTCTTTGCTATTTTTATTTGTTTCATTTTTAAAGAGCAGCGCATATGTATTTGATTTGAATTTGCCCAGGGCTACAAGATGCATGTACCTACATTTTCTTATTAAACCTACATCCATTTCATTACATTGCATTTTCTACATATTTTGGATAAGAGCTGCATCCTCTTCATAGCCATCTAGATATGCACATTTGCCATATATCTCCTAATTGTGACATATCTTGGGATGTTTGTACTGCATCTTTCACCAAACCTGCAATTCCCTCTTTTCAAAAGGGTGCATACTGTGTCTTTCTTTTCCTTTTTTTTTTTTTTCTTGTTCTTCCCATCAGTATGGAGATCCAAGTTACAACCTCTTTGGGATTTTATTTTGATTTATCATGTCATAATTTCATTTCTTCATAAGTATGTTTATGTATTGCCTGAGTTGTATTGCCTGAGAATGAGAGAGAGCCTCCGGTTTCAGAGAGACATTTCTTCAGAGAGAGAGAGAGAGAGTACCGAATGACACCTGGGAGCCTCAAGGCATTTTTCAGACATTTCTTCACACTACCCGAGAGTGAATGGCACCACCTGGAGAGCTGATTTCAAACCTTGCATTTGTGAAATAGAGGTTCATGATTTATTTATGTTGCTTGATCACTCAGATATCTTTACCCAACAAAATGTGGGTTGAGTGTGATCCAGCGTTCTGAAATACCGATTATTCCTCTCTCTCTCTCTCTCTCTCTCTCTCTCTCTCCTTTCTCTCTCTCTCTATACTCTCTCATGCACAACACACATACATATATACATATGTATATATATATATATATAATATAGAGATATAATGTAGAGAGAGAGGAGAGAGAGAGAGAATAATCGGTATTTTCAGAACGCTGGATCACACTCAACTCCACATTTTTACTGGAAGATATCTGAGTGATTCAACGTACATGCAGTCATGAACTCCTATTTCACAAAGGTTTCATTATAACATTTCGATTGAAATAAATATCACTGATGTCATTACCTGTTCTTTATATATATATATATATATATATATATATATTATATATATATATTGGATATATATATATATATATATATATATATATATGATTTGCATATATATATGTATATATATATATGATTATTTATATATGTATATATATAATGTTATTTATGTATATATATATATATATATATATATATATATATAATTTATATATAGTTTCCGGATGAGGGTAAAGCAAAACCAATCAAAATTTTGGATATGCATTAATCGTTTGCAATTACAGATGAGTTGAGGTTTCATCCAGTCGATGTTAAATAAAGGAATCGTTGGGAATAGGAGAAAAGTTTATACAACAAAAACGACGATAGAACTAGACATAAATGGATAAAAATAAAATTTTCGTCCAATATGACTAACCTCTTCTAGGTTTTCATTTCTTTTTAGTAACTTAAAGTCAGTTGTGAGGTAATGTACAATGAAACTAAATGGAAGAAGTGGAATGGAAATTGTTTCGATTTGGAGTGAATCATATATATTTTTCATGTGATGATCTGAAATACTACTGCTAGGTAAAATTCACTTACCGTGAATGGAAACAGTTCTGTCGAGCCCTAGAAGCCATCTTTAATAAACTAAGGCTGGTAGGGCAGAAGTTGCCGTCGTAGATGAACTGAATCACCTTCATAAAAGTGATGGACCTTTTTTTCATTCAGTGAATGGATAGACTAATACAAGTGATGGAAAACTCAGTATGAAAACCTATGGAAGAAGATAGCCATATTGAACGAGGATTCTACTTTTATCTATTTATCTCTAGTTCTATCATCGTTTTTGTTGGATAAACTTTTCTCCTATTCCCTACGATTCCTTTATTTAACATCGATTGATGAAACCTCAACTCACCTGTAATTGCAAATGATTAATGCTTATCCAAAATTTCTATTGGCTTTGCCTTGCCTTTATTCGGAAATTAGGCTTTCATCCTTATTTCTTTTTCATGTCTAAATGAATACATATCCTTAACACTTGCGAAAATGATGGTGTAACTTATTATGAACTGAATTCACATCGATGAATTCTAAGACATTCCTCAAACAGCGATCAGGATTCAGAATAGAACATTCGTGAGATTTTTTTTTTTTTTTTTTTTTTTTAAACAAATGCCAAAAGGGAATTCAACCTAATTCCCTTTTCTATCCCAGGCCAGAAAAAAAGTGAAAAGGAAGGATTTTGTTCATATGAACAGACATTTTCTTCTGTCAGCAACAATTTACGTTTTGACCTAAGAAGAGGAACAGGTGGAGTGAAATAGAGTCAGAAATAGATAGAGTAAACATACTGATGAAAAGACTCAAGTTGGTAAACTTTCCTCCACATCTTCCCATCTTTGGAGAAACTTACAGCAAAAAGGCTTTTGAAGAGTCTTTTTCCATCAGTTGATTTTAGTTGAGTTGGGTAGAAAATTCGCCAGTTCTATTAAACGAATACAGAAAGTTGAGGATGGAAGAGGCGGATAATGTGTAATTTACATTTGTAAAGACTAATGGATTTTCCTCATTGAAGATAGAAAGAATTCGATGATTTAAAACGTTTTCACTGGCATTTTTATTTGGTAATTTGATCAATCATCTTTATGCCATCATGGCAGAGAGAATTCGTCGTCTTGGACCTTCAGTCATTGAGAAATGTTTGTGAATGATTATTACATACTACTTATATTATATTATCTTCTAGTACAAGTAACGTTTCCCATTTTCATATGCTCCTGTTCGACATGTCTTTTAATCAAAATAAAAAATTTCCGATTGCCTGTTAGTCTTATGTGTTTGAAATCTTATGAAACTGATTTTTCATGTGCATTTACACCATCTTCGCAATGGACAATATGAGCAAAAGTTACCATCGTGAATAAAATAAAATAGCATCCCTTCAAAACTTATTACAAAGTTATACCTATTTTCTTTTCCATTTGAGGTTTGAATTAATTCAGTGATATCCCCTTTGTTTCGTTTGACCTTTGTTGAAATAGTAATTGAGTGAAGTTCAGGGAAATTTCCAATTTAAGCTAATGAGGAATAAAACCAGATTTATGTCACAGTAATTGTTTTCATAATAAAATGGGATATTCATGTTTAATAAGATGCAGTTCATTTTCTTTCAACGTTTGCGTAAATTATCAGAACCCATGTTACATGCATAAATACTATATATACTCATACCATTACGAATTCATGCTGACCTTACAGACCTTACAATTCGTTCGGGTTGCCCCAGGTCCCTCAGTGTGAGGCGCCTTTGATGTCTACCAGAGAGTTGCTAACGCATCTTCGGTATATTTTGCATCTTCCAGTCTTGGATGGTCTGGGATGCATCTTAGATATTTGTCGAGCTTATTCTTAAACACACATCTACGCTCACTCTGTTATGTTCCTCAGATGAGCTGAGTGCGCATTGAATAGACGCTGCATTATCGATGCTGGTGCGTGCGGATTAATGTCCCAGTGCTTTTCCTTAATTTTCCTGGTATAGTTTTTTGGCATATTATTAATCTACCTCTGCTTGCTCTTCTTTTTGATAATTTTAGTTCCATGATATTTCAGCAATTCCTTCTATCTGTTTCCATGCTTGACCAATATGTAGCGTTCTCTTTCTCCTTCAAGACTATATAAATTTAAGAATTGTAGTCTTTCCCAGTAGTCAAGGTCCTTAACTTCTATTCTAGCTATAATGACCTTTTGTACACTTCTCTATTTATTTTAATCCTTTTGGTAGTATGGGTACCATATTATATTGCAATATTCAAGTGGGACTACGTACGTACGTTTTATAAAGCATAATCATGTGTTCAGCTTTTCTTGTTTTGAAGTGCCGGAACAACATTCCCATTTTTTGCTGCATTTTGCCAATAGAATTGCTATTTGATCATTGCATAACATATTCCTATTCAACATCACACCAAGGTCTTTAATGCTTCCTTTGTTTCAGATTGTCTCATTAATAAACTCCTTTATATGCATATAGCATTCCCTACTTTATCACCATAGTTCATTGATTCAAATTTATCGAGTTAAATACCATCCTATTTTATCTGCTTACATTTTATATATTTTATTTAGGTCTCTTTGTAGCAAGTCTCTTCATCACAAGCAATTTCTCACTTATTCTTGTGTCATTCTACAAACTTCTTACTACTGAGTCATAACATTACTGGTCTATGTCTGCAATCATAATCACAAACAGCAATACAAAGCACACTGTACCCTGTGGTACACCGGATATTACCGTCAGCTTCATCCGATTTCTCATCGTTTGCAATCACTATCTGTTTTCTGTTTTGCAAAAATTCTTTTTATCCATTCCTCCTACTTTGTCAACAATGTTATGTTTCTAATTTTTTCGCTAATATATTATGATCTACCTTGTCAAAAGTTTTTGCAAAGTCTAGGTAAACCACATCTGTATCTTTTTCATTTTATCATATTTTTATATATAAGTGTCATTTGTGGACTAACAGTTGGGTTTGTGTACTTTTTCCGGTACAAAACCATGCTGTCCTATATTGAACAATCTATTTTTCATTAAATGTTTCCATTATATATTTTTTTTATTACTCCTCTTGATTACTTTCATATTATGAGATGTCAGACTCATGGCCTATAATTGCCTCTAGTCTTGAACCACTTTTTGAAAGTAAAGGGAGTAATATATGCCAATTTATGCTCATCATAAATCTTGCCTGTATCTATACTTGTCTTAATAATATTGTTAAGCGGCTTTGCGATTGAATGAACCACTTCTTTAACAATATGACAGGTACTCCATCTGGTCCTGCTGCTGATCCATTTTTAATTTTCATTAATAGCCTGCACAATATCGGCTTCTCTGTAATATCTATCTGATAAGTATTCAGTATTTCATCTCTTATTTCTGTATCATTATCTTCATTTTCAATTCTAGGTGTAAATTCACTCTTATATCTTTCTGCCTATATGTTATACATATTTCCTTTTTTCATTCGTTAATCGCTCCTTCAATTCTTAGAGGCCTATTTCTACTCTTATTTTATTCATCTTTTTGTATATGAATAAAAAATTTTAGGTTTTGCTTGATATTTTGTAGTGTCATTTCTTCTAGATTCCCTTTTCATTTTCTTTGATTGTATAATCTTTTTGTTCTGCATTTATCTTACTTTTTAGTTCATCACTTTCCATGCATTCTTTTCTTTTTGCAAGAGCTTTTTCCACTTTCTAATTTTTCTGGAACAAGATCCTTCTGTCTCTGGAATTGTGACTGATGATTACTTTTTTTCTAGGTATATATTTTTCCACTATTTCCTCTAATATTTTATATAATATATAGGTATTTACTCTGTATATCATCACTTACAAATATATTTTCCCATTCTTTGTTTAATTCTTCATTTATTTTTGACCAATTTATATTCTTACTATAGAAATTGTATTTTCCATATCCTTCCATTTTTTCGTTTCTTGCTTTCTCTGTTTTTCATATGTTCTGGAAACGGACTGTTAGTTCTATGACATTATGGTCCGAAATACTCGTGTTATATACTATTATTTCTTTAACATAGTTCACCTCGTTCAGCAAATACTAGATCTAAAATATTATCCTTTCTTGTTGGTAGGTGATTTATTTTGCTGAATGTTATGTTCTAGTGGCATATCTAATAGCTTTCACAAATTGCCTCTTATCTTCTGCACTACTATTGCTCTCTTTATATGTATAAATACAACCACAGTCTCTGTATTTCTGTTCTTTTCCATTCTGCAAAAGGAAAGTTAAAGTCTCAGGTTACGAGTATAGTCCAGTCCTTGTAGTTTCTACATATTTCATCCAATTTTTCAATTATTATGTCAAACTCTTTAGTATTAGGGTCTATATATTACAATGTTCACTAATTTTTCATATTCAAATTCTACCACTATTAATTCACATTCTGTGTTACTATATTTCTCACAGATTTTTTCCTTGATTGGCATCTCTCCCATATATCATGTTTCCCCCTTGATTTCTTTTTCTATCTATCTGATCTATAAGTTTGGAAACCCTTTATCTGGTCATCATTACAGTCTCTGGGAATACCAGGTTTCACTTATATTCAATATTTCTATTTTTTCATTTTGATTTAGTTCTTCTAAGAACTCTATCTTTCTTTTGAGTTACTCGAAACTAAACCCTGCATGTTCATCACTATGATGGTTTGCTGCGACATTCCATAATCTAATATGGGTTGTCAGAGATTTTCCCATGTCTCTTTCCTGTTCTGATATGTTATCTTTTTTCATTTCAGAAATTCAAAATAAAAAAAATCCAACTTTTTCCATTATACTTATTCTTCCTTCATATTTATTCACTTTGTGCATAAACCTGCACTTATCTCCATATCTTGCCATCCCTTAGCATCATAGACAGATACATTGCTTGTTCCTTGTGCTATATCTAGGTGCTGATGGCTCATATCGGTGTTGACATTTCATAATGTGTTGTTGGCTTGTTTGCCTTCATCACATGATCTTGTTCTTTTTCTTTATTTGTTTTTCATTTTTACCTTGATTTTTATATGTATTTGATTTTTGATTTTGGTTTTTCATGGCTACAGGATGCATGTACCTACATTTCTTAGTAAACCTACATCATTTCTCTTCTTTCCATTTTCTACATATTTTTGGATGTAGATCGCTGCATTCCTCTTCATAGCCATCTAGATATAACATTTGCCATATATCTCATAATTGGACATATCTTGGGATGTTTGTAACATCTTTCTGGCCCTCCAATTCCCTCTTTTCAAAAGGGTTTACATACTGTGTCTTTCTTTTTCTTTTTTTCTTGTTCTTTCCCCCCACTGCATGGAGATCCGGGTACAACCTCTTTGGGATTTTATTTTGATTTATCATGTCATAATTTATTTCTTCAAGTATGTTGCTGTATTGCCTCATATGCTTAGAATCTATGGGTTTCTCTAAGCTCCATACTATTATCCTGTTCTTTGTTTCATTAATCTTTCTCTCTCTTCGTCTTATTTTCTTCTTTTCTATTTTCCTCTTCTTCATCTTCTTCATCTTCTTCATCCTCCACAATCTGTACATTAAGTCTTAGTTTAATGGCCTTGTCTATCCATACTAGACATGTTGAGCAAATATTTTGTGTCCTTATTTCTATTTTGCTCTACTTCAGCATGAAGATGCGTCCGATGCGTAACAAGCATAGCATTCCTAATCAGGTTTTGTGGATGCTACAATGCTATACCACACTCTACACACAATACCACTGTACTTTAGGCATCCGTTTTCTTTGCATAATAATTCTAATTCCACCTTACTTATTTTCTTTGATGGAATGTTTAGATTTTTGTAGATTTTCTGTATAAGTCTTTTTGCTAACTTACGCTTTCATTGGACTATCCCCCCATTTGGGTTATTTTCATTATATTTTCTACAGATTTTTGTTTTTGAAGGATCGTCCCCTTCAATATTCAACGTGAATGTTTCGACATCTTTTTCTCAATGTTGCAATTATCTTTGATCAGTTCAAACCAAGTTTCCCTTCCTAGGCAATTCATCATATTGAATATCTCCACATTGTTTGCTAGATTTCTCATTTTGCCACTGTTGGGTTTTTGGTATTCCTTCCATGATTTTTGAACTTCTTTAATTCATTAAACAACTTAAGAGGTTTATAGGTTCTAATCTGATATTAAGCTAATCCCCCCTAGTTCACGAACACTTTTAGCTTGGTTCCTTCAGCTAATTGTATGAAGAACGTCGGCTGTCTGTCTCATGGCATTTTATCAGACCATGAAATTGAATTTCAGTCTCATCCAGAGAATGTCACATCACAGAGAGAATTTGAATTGAGTAGAGCTGAGAAAATCGGGTTACAAAGAGATTGATTCCCTCAAAAAATTAAAGATCATGAGATGTAAAAATTACACTAAACGATATTTTACAGTTACTTTCAGGAATAAACCGAACAAAAGTTATCTTGCTCTCACTATCTGTTATTGATTTTATATGGTGTATATGTAAGATATCTAACTTTTAAATATTACCTTTGCGTTAAAGATATATATATACAAAATCTTATGTCTTTGTGTGTGTGTTTTTATATCATGTGTTATCTCTAAATACATATAAATAAGATGACAAACTAAGAGAGAGAGAGCATTTAGAGAGAGGACAATACATATATTCTTAGAACTGATACAGTCTTTCTTTGTACTCAATACTAAATTTAACTTACAAATAACTATTTAAATAACAAGGAATTTATCTTCCCATAATATCTTTATATATACACATACATCGTGAACCTACAAATTCATATAATATATAAATTTATATTTAATAATTTTTTTTTGTCTTTTGCTGTTGTTGGTATAGACAGTTGGCTCACTATAAACCCGTGCCATCAGAGAAGTAACTTTCGTTATATTCAGTTGAAAAACTTTTTGCTCTCAGACCGGGTTAAAATAAAATTCTCGCTAACCTAAAGTAGGTTTAGCATGACCATCAATCAAGGGAGGTAACAGAGGGTCAGACCTTCTTGCTGTTTCTAGGTGGCCATATCATTAGACACTTAAGACCTGGGACCTTCAGTTGCATGTGCCGTTGCATCCTATTTTTGCTCTTCTCGGATATTGTCCGTCATCAGCCACCCCTGACAACAGCTCCAATTCTTCCGTAAGATGTTCTCAAACCAAATTGGCCCTCTCCCCCACTGTTCTTGTTTGTCAGTGAGCCAGCCATGTTAGAAGGTACCTCTCTGCCTTCGCCAATTAGCACAAACATCGTTTACTATTTACACTATATTAACCCATATATATATATATATATATATATATATATATATATATACTATATATATACAATTGATATTTATATTACTGTATATTTTATATACCTTATTACTATATAATATACATATATATATAATGATATATATCCCATGCTACTGGTTGCCTTCTGATCAGCGATGTTAACGAGTGTTGGGTTTGATCAGTACTTGAATGGGTTACCGACTAGGAACTTGAACCAGAAACGCCGGGTCATGGTGGGCATGGGGCCAGCAGCGTCATCTCGGACTGTAGAAGCAATAGCGTGTGTCGTAGGTAAAGGTGTGTGATATATGAGCCTTATTAAGACTGTAATATAATATAAACTGGTCATAACTAATAGAATATAAATATATATATGAAACGTTAAAAGGCATAACGTTAATATATATAGACAGTAAAATATATGTAAAACAATATCAAATCATACAATCGACATACAGTATATACACATGTAGCATTGGTTTACAAAACATTTCATTCATATATGTATTTTCTGATATGTATGTATATACTGCACCCATTTATCTTTTGTTTGTTCCTTTTCCAATTCTTCTCAATAAACATTTGCCAAGTTGCCATGAAATTGGTCTTCCTTTTCATCCTTTAACAAGATTGTAACTTGAGCAGAGAAGAGAGAGAGAGCAGGGCTAGATAGCTAGAGAGAGTGATGGGGAGTCTAGTACAGATGGTATAAAGGCATGACAACGTTTAAAGTCTCTCTCTGGACCATTCCATCTGCTGCATACAGTATATATCTTATCCTCTCATCTCTCTCTCTATCTATATATAACGTCACACCTAATCAGAAGAACTGCCCGTTGATTCGGCTAATCCGTACTGGTAAATCTACAGACCAGCCTTGAGTAAGATCATATTGGGTGAAAAGCATTTTAATTTACCATAAAAGAGGTTTATGTTATACCACAGGGTGCAAACTTTTTCTCCGAGCTTACGCGGTTTATGACTGCGGCCGGGCCGGGGGGAAATAGCTTTTGGAATAATGTACAAGTTATCGATGATAGGGTCTGGTTTCTTTGCTCGCCCTCTTCTTACTTAGCAGTATTCTATATAACACTGATCGCATGCGCAATACATTGCATAAGCATTTCCATATATAATATACATACATACACGCATATAATATATTACTTCAAATGGACGGGCAAGACGCAAAGAACTACAGCCATCAGAAAATCATATATGCCAGCACTGCATTCGGAAGAAGTCTCGCGATTTAGTTTCTAGGCAGTATTATTGTGATTTTACAATTCCCATGTTGCATTATGGGCTTTGATAAACTCTAACGTTTGCATAGTAACAGTTGGTATTGTAGTAAGAGCAGTAGTATAAGGAAGGGAAGGACGAAGAGAGAGATGACAATAAATGTAGTCAAGGAAGAAAAAGGAAGAGGAAGTGTGAGACGATAAGGAAGAGGAGTAGTAGTAATATCAGGATTAGGAGGAGCATCATTACAGAAAACAGTAGCATCAGCATTGTTAGGATAAGTAGTAGCAATATTAGTAGGAAGAGGACGAGAGTAACAAGTGAACATCTAAAAGCAGCAATTGTAGTCGTAACAGGAGGCTGCAGAGAGAGAGAACAGCGGCTAATATTAAAAGCGGAGGGAAGATCAGCAGTAAAGCAGTGACAGTGACCTGAGATGTAGGATAGAAAGAAGAATTATTGCTCTTTCTCACACTTCGAAGATGACAGAAGAGCAGCCTAAATCCAAAAGCTAAATTTCCGACCCATAATCATTGTCCCTGAGAATGAAGACGTTCGTACCAGCGATTTTTTTTTAAAATCTGTTTTAGAATGTCTGACGAAGGGCTGTCATTACGCACCACTTCGTCGCTTGTCGGGTGCGTAGTGATGTTATTGTCAGAATTGTAAAAATGATCGCTGATCATTCTCTCATGCCCTGGCCTATGGCAGCTGACTAACTTGACAAGCAGTAGTGCTTGATGCACTGCGAGATCAGGAGAGGCATCGAAGATTTTCAAGGAAATGCTCCTGTAATGTTCCTCTTTTCTTGTGTTACTCATAACTGAGTTGAGAGAGAGAGAGAGAGAGAGAGAGAGAGAGAGAGAGAGAGAGAGAGAAAAGTAGCTAAGGACTGAGAAAGGAGGGTGGGACTCCTTCACTGCCTAATGCCACTTCTCTTTCTATCTCTCTTCATGAGAAAGAGGAGAGAGAGAGAGAGAGAGAGAGAGAGAGAGAGAGAGAGAAGAGAAGAGAGAGAGAGAGAGAGAGAGAGGAAAAGTAGCTAAGGACTGAAAGGAGGTGGGACCTCCTTCAGCCAACTGTGTCCCTCTCTCACTCTATCTTTCTGCTGTGAACAGAGAGAGAGAAAGAGAGACAGAGGAAGGAAGAAGAGAGGGAGAGAGAGAGAGAGAGAGGGACATAGCATGCCAGAGAAGGAAATGAAGTTTCTTCACTGCACAGCCAGTCTCCTAGATTATTTTAGCAGAATTACAGAAGGAAGACATCACACACACATATATACATAGATATCCATACATACTTACCCACATACATATATATATATCTACTCTATATATAAGAAGAGTCTTCATATAAGGGACATATATATATAATATATATATATATATATATTTTGAACCAACTCTCAGTATTCTGGCAAATTGAAAGGGGAGATTAAATGAAACTGAAAGGAAAAAGGGTGGGAGCTGTAGAGATGAATCGTGTGCATGGCGTGTGGCGTAAAAGAAAAAACTTTAGCAGTGCGAAAATTGGAAGTACGCCTAATAGGTTTAAAGGTTAACATAGGCGAAGGAAAGGATGAAGTCTGTTTTAAGATGGTTTGATCATGTTGAAAGAATGGAGGATGGAATGATATCCGAAAAGAGCCCACTATTGACAGAAGTATCTGGAAGGATCAAGAGGGAAGGTTAGAAGGGGTGAACAGAGGCCTTCTTTCTATGCGTTGAATAGAATATAGAATTTAGTAATGGCCAAGCAATTGGGACCTCTGAGGTCTCCTGGTGCTGAAAGGGAAAATTGAGAGTAAAAAGGTTTGAACGGTATAACAGGAGAACCCCGCAGTTGCAGTATAAAGCAATTGTTAGGAGAGGGTGGAGAGTAAGATGGAAGAAAGAGAGTATAAACTGAGGCTCGTTCTGGGAATGTCTGGGTTGCAGCTGGGGACAGAAGGGACTCTCCAGAAAAGAACTTTGACAAAAGATAAGATCTCACCCTACAGTGCATCACACCAGAGAGTTCGTCTCACCTAATGGGTTTGAGGATGCATTGGAAAGGAAGGAGCTCAACTTCTAGGAAGCGAGAGCCTGTTCCGGGCAGATAAATTAAATACTCAGTCAGCTGGTAGAAGAGGGGTTTGACGTACTAGACTTTTGTGTCGGTGTATAAAGTGGTTAATATTCTGGAAGTTTTCTGCACGAGTATTTATCCATGATTCATAAATGTGGCAGTGATCGTTGTCTCTTCTTTTCCATGAGCCCAACTCATGTTAGAATTGACTAAAAAAAAAAAAAAATATATATATATATATATGGCCCGCCTATATATCTGCTGAGTGGTACAGTATATATATATATATATATATACCTGATATATATATATACATATATATATATATATTTATAGAAAAGTTCCTCTATATATATATATACATAAAGTGTGTGTGTACACATACATAACACAATCATACTTATGTATGTATGTATGTATGTAGGCATACAAACCTCAGTCTTACACATACTCCTATGCCCTGACCTCTGAAGCTGGTGACTTTACAAGCCAGATGTCCTCCACCTACAACCTGGAGAGACCAGTGCATTTAGAGGCATAATCTGCTTGTGATTCAAGGACCGCTGCTGTAATTGTGGAAATTTTTAATGAATGTAAGTCCGGCGTTAGGGGTTACTCTGAAAAATTCCCTCTTGCCTGACAAGATGGATAGTTATTGCCGAACTAGATCGCAAATGCGGTAATTGCCCTCTGAACAACCAACGTAAGTATCTTCCCGAGTCCTTCCTTCACTTCATCAATGTTGCGCTCTAATTACAGACCTCCGCCTGACAGTTGCATCATGCTTTACGCCTGCTGGATGGTAATATCTTCAAAGTGTATTATTTCAATTTGCTTGATAAGGGAGTGATATTTCATCTGTTTTGTCGAGCTTGTTGTGATGTCTTAACCCATTTCAGGCTACAAGATAATGGAATCTTGCCAGCTATATACTCTAGCCACGAGAGTTCGTTTCTAATCCGACCTGAAGGCAGCAACAGAACAAGCTCTCTCTGGGCGCTAGGATACTCGTAAATCTTGGAGAAGAGATCAGTCGGCATGTTGTTCTCCGGAACCGGAAGGAGATAACGGAAGAAGTGGTTCTCAGATATGATGATGATAAGTAACAGTGGTTTAACATTATCTCTCGGATTGTTAAGAGAAGCACAGATAAATGTTGATGTCTTTGGCTCTCGTACACACACACACACACACACACACACACAAAATCTTGCACACCCACGTATCTATATATATATATATCTGCTATTACTGAATATGTGTCAGCTCTCTTCCCGAGAGCTCCTGCCTCCGCCTCCCTATATATATATATGTGACTATATATGTATATATATATCCTCCGATTGCAATGTTTCTCCTCTCTCAGGCCTGCTTAAGTGGTGAGGACCTTTCCGGGCGTTAAGTAGCACGGCGCTTGAGGCTGCTGGTCGTCAGTGAACACTACTTTCTCTTTCTTTGAGAAAGATTGTCTGCCTCACAATGGAAAATCTTGCTAATCTTTACTTGGAAGTCTTGCCATCATGGAGGTTTTGCTCTCTCTTCTCTCTCTCTCTCTCTCTCTCTCTGCTCTCTCTCTCTCTCCTCCCTCTCTCTCAGTAGGAAGGGTACAGAGGCTCTTAAGGTAAACTTCCCCTTTCCTGCTGCTTGGAAAGGAGAGGATCAAAACTCTGTTTATCTCTCTCCATCAGGAGCCCATGAGACTAGGAAGAGGAAATCTTCTAACAGTGGGCCAAGGATATGTGCTCAGTTACGAAATCTTCTTAACATTCTCTCCAAGAATCTCGCCAAAAGAGGTGATAAAATGAAGCGTTCTCCAGGTGTGAAAATAGTAAATTATAACTTCTTTTTCATAACGAATTCCGGAGAGGCGTTTTTTGTTCAGGCCTTTGCAAACAATTAATCCATCAGAAAAGCAACATTAGGACCTTCAGCCTTTCCTTCCCCTGGGTGACTAGTTAAGAAATGCTCAGTGCCATTTTTGAGTCTGCTATGAACCAGTTTGAGAAGCAGGACTAAGGGCTAACAGCCTTTTTATCCCAATCTTCTTACAGAAAGTGAAAGACGTCACCAATATATTTTTATGTGTTTTTGAACATGGGCAGTTCCCCCCCAGAGTTTCCTGTAGGTTTAATAGAAAAATTAATTTTCTTTGAGACATTCATGCTTGGAAGGAAGCAAAATGGAGGATGAACATCCTGTGGGAGAAACTTCTCCAACAATAACTGCGCAATGCAACAACATAAAAGGATCATTAGCTGCGTGTTGAGTCCTCTTGCTCGCATTCTCGGGTTTACTGTACAGCACCTTTCTTCCTTGTACTTCTTTCACGCCAACCATCTGGAACTTTCGCTAGGTATTCCTCACATCCTTTCTCCTACCACTTACGCATCCTTTTCACCAACCTTTTATCTCTTGCTTTCACTTCTTCTTAGACCAACTCAAATAACTCTGATCCATCTTTTTTTTTTCAAGGACATAAGCTCAATGCCACATCTCCACAATTCCTGTACCTGTCAGTTTCTTCAATGCCAAAAATCTACGCCAATATTTATCTAAAAAGGAAAATTTTACCTTATTTATAAATAAAATTTTCATACTTCACTTCCATAAAGGAGGGTTAGCATAACAATCCCTTCATAAAATCCCACCATGACTTCCATAGACATTCTAAGTCTATTCATAATCTTTTGCACACACACACAGGGACCTTCCTTTCTTTACCTGTCTATGGCTTACCCCTTCCTTCATCCTACCATAATCCAGCATGTTTACTCCCAAATGCTTGTAAAATTCAACATCTTCCATTCTTCCAATATCCATACTAACGTTCATGTCTCCATCCTTCTAGTTTTGATTGACCCCTCATAACCTCATTCTTGTTCCCAATTATTCTTAACTTTCTTTTGCGACCACCTTCAAACTTTCATTACTTTTCTGTAGTTTCTCTGCTCTATCCCAAATCATTACTGTATCGTGAGCAGATACCATCCATTTCACATTCCGTATGTGCCCATATTCTTTTTCATCAGTTTGACCCAGGCGTTTATCATGCCTGATTATCCCTAGTTACATCGTTATCGCTCAGCTGTGCACCTGTATCTAATTTCCTTTTGCTGACTTCTGATATCACTCCCTCCTTGAATGATTAAATAGCCACGGAGCTGCAACACATCTTTTCTTCAAACCCATTTTTTATACCAAATCAGTCATTTTCCTATGCACATATGATAGTATGCTTTCTCTCCCACTTTCCTGCTGACTCAGTTATCCATCTTTGTCTATTCTCAATCGTGACCTTACCCTCTGTCAGGCAGTTCCTCCTGAAATAATTTCTGATTCTCCACCACACCTCTTGTTTCCTCCTTTCACAACATACTAGTTCTTCATTGGAGGGATGGATAGAGCCCTCGGCTAGCACGCTGCTGGCCCAGCGTTCGACTCTCCGAGCGGCCAATGAAGAATTAGAGGAATTTATTTCTGGTGATAGCAATTCATTTCTCGTCACAATGTGGTTCGGATTCTACAATAAGCTGTAGGTCCCGTTGCTAGGTAACCAGTTGGTTCTTAGCCACGTAAAATAAATCTAATCCTTCGGGCCAGTCCTAGGAGAGCTGTTAACCACCTCAGTGGTCTGGTTAAACTAAGATATACTTAACTGTTTTTCACAACATACTGTTTTTATTTCTTCATCATTCCCTGTAACAACCACAAAAAATTCTCATATGAATCAGTGACCCAATCCTCATATGCTCCTTCCACTCCCGTGTCTTTAACTCTAGCCCATATTTCGTCAGTTTATCCTATACACACACACATGCACGCACACTCACACACACGCACACAGACACACTAACACTCACACACACACAAACACACACACAGACACACTCACACTCACACAAACGCACACACACACATATATACACAAAAGTTTCATTGAAGTACATAAAGCTCTAATAATTGGCGTAAACAGAAAGTCACACACACACACACACACACACACACACACACACACACACACACACACACACACACACACACACATATATATATATATATATAATATATATATAATATATATATATATATATATATATATATATATATATATATATATATATATATATATATATATATATATATATATATATATATGTATGTATATATTGATCTTTACACCTACGAAATAGAATGTTTAATGAAGTAAGGGAATAAAAAAAAAAGCAACCGAAAGAATTATAAAGGAAATAACAGTAAAAATTGTTCATGAGAGAGATAAGCTATCTCATGACATAGATATTAAACTATGCAGCACTTATATAAAAGGTTATCTGGAGTTTTCTATCCTAATCTTATATACACGTGTGATTATAATTTAAAATTTAAGAACAACTCAGTCTATATTTATTTCATTGTTCATATGTGGATACGGACGCGTTTGTTAAATTTTCATTATAATTTTTGTTAATGGAGAAGGGATTTTAAAAATTATATATATATATATATATATATATATATATATATATATATATATATTATTTATTTATTTATTTATTTTATAAATAATTTTTCCCTAGTGGTGTCTGCGTACGAAAACAACAACGTTATCTGTCTCACTCATACTTGATTGTGGCTTATGCTCTTTCGACATTAGGTAGTTCACCCTAGCACGGGGTGGCTGAATCGTGAACTGAATTCGACAGCAGCTGCTTCATACACAAACACTGAGCTATTCATCCCTATCTTTCATGCTCGCTTCTTGGGTAAAAGGCTCTTTCTTTTCACTACCTCTTTCAGACTGTAAACCATTAGGTATTCCTGTCCTTCTAACTATTTTGTTCTCGTTCATTCTTTCCACATGGCCAGGCCATCTCAAAGTAATCCTGTCTATTTCTTTCACCATCAACCCAAATTTCTCACTCTATCAATTCTATGTAAACAGTTCATCTCAGCTGCTCCATTATTTTCTCTTTCATTGGCAGTTACCATATAAACTTCACTTGGATACAGAAGAGTTGGCTCAGCAACCTCTTTATTCATTGGAAGCTTGGGTTCGATAGAAAATCAGTCTCCTCCCAGTCTTTTGTGCGCGCCCACCTGCATTTCTTGGCTCATATATTTGTGACTCACTTCTTTTCTCATCCAATTACCATCCATTATATTTGTTACCAAATACTTATGCAGATTAACGTCTTATGTTCTATGCTGATTAATTTCATTTATTCTTCCATTGTCCAACCTAATTAACATTGTTAATTATGTTAATTAAATATTGACTGTTGTAGTAAGGGTAGAAGGCAATACTATTTGGAAACTGCTACCCAAGGAGGTGCCAGTACATGGATTTTTAATTCACCGTGCCTAACAAGCGGAGGAGTGCCAATTGCCAATTTATGAATTTCTCTCTGGGAGGAAATCCCTCTTAAATGATGGATGAAACTCCATCTTGGGACAAATGGCAACCACAATGTTAGTTTAGTCTGTTCAGGGCTGCTCTAATGGTAAAAGTAAACAGAATTACTAGGTCGTTGCTGCAGTAGGATATGCCATTAGTTTGGGGTATAGACGTAATGCGCCTCAGACCAAGTGAGCGCCACGCATAGGGTTGTGGATCCATTGGTGAGAGGAAGTGCTCCCTGAATGGCCCATGGCGTGGGATTAATTGCTCTGTACCCTGTATTAGTACTGCAAAAAAGCAGAGAATGGGTGTGTATATATATATATATATATATATATATATATATATATATATATATTAGATTGTGTGTGTGAGAGAGAGAGAGAGAGATTAGATTGTGTGAGAGAGAGAGATGTTGAGAAGAAGAATGCAAAGATTTCTTTAATAGTCCGTCATATTTTGTACTCGTTGTTGTTACTCTCTTACATATCCATTAAGCAAAGTATGCATGAACAACATATGTATGTTATATATATACATAATATATATATATATATATATATATATATATATATATATATATTATATATATATATATATATATATATATATATATATATATATATATATATATATATATATATATATATACAAATTATATATAATAAACGTAATTAATCCATGGTGCATCTCTTTTCAGTTTGGGAGTATTCTTTTGTAGCAGTGATTTGTTATCTCCAAACTTTTATTTATTTATTTATTTTTTGTGGGCGGAGGTGGTCTCTTGTTACATTTCGTGAACTCGAATGAAAGTCCAATATGAACAACCGAAATACCTCTCTGCGTTACCAGAATAGAAAAACTGCTGTATAGCAAGATAATTATAAACGTGCTATCAGTGCAATCTGAATATTTTTCCTCCATTCCTATTCCGGGATTCTCGGGAACAGATAATTAATGCTGGAACGAGCAACACAGTTCTGCCTTCGCTGGAAATCTCGTGGCCTCGATTTTTGGAATCCTTCTTTTCTCGCCGCGACAGATGCAAATTCTCTGAATCTTTCGGGACATATTCTATTATTATTTACGCTTATTATTGCACTCTAGGATTCTCTCCGGAACGGAGTCTTGTTTTCTTCTATTTTTCGTATGTTAATGAGAGCGACAGGTGAAGTAATCCAAATATAGCTCAGCCAAGAAGAGAAGAAGAAATAAAAGTAGAGGCTTCGAATGGTTCTATTAATCAGAGGTTTAAACATTCTCTCTCTCTCTCTCTCTCTCTCTCTCTCTCTTCTCTCTCTCTCTCTCTCTCTCTCTCTCTCTCTCTCTCTCTCTCTCGCCTTTTTTTATTTTTTTTTATTTTTTAGTTTCAGAAGTTTTATTCACGGGCCAAATACCTAACCCCGAATTTTATCCCGACCACAAATTAACGTACGTAACCCTTCATGGAAGGAATCCCTTGTTGTTTGTCTTCAGGCGCCACGACCTTTGTCCTCGAAATGCAAATTGCCATTCTCTTTCGCCGTCCTTTTCTTCAAGTCGAAAGCATTTCCGCGAGGTATTAAGCAGAACTCGCGTGTAAGATCATTTCAAGAACTCTTGTTTGTCTAGATCGGCGCTGCGCTGGGCCAGCGACCCTTTTGACGGTGCCTATTATTCGGTATATCACTGGGGCGTTTTGTTTCTCTCTCCTGTTAGGGATTCTATACTGCAGTTCGTGGATACGAGTTGCCAGCTGATTTTATACTGTGATATATAAATATATATATATATATATATATATATATATATTATACAATATATTTATACATACATACATACATACATACATACATACATACATACACAAACACATGCACTGGGGAAGTTCTCATGCTGGGTTCATCCTGATTTAGCAAATATTAATGTATATATATATATATATATATATATATATATATATATATATATTATATATATATATTAACATATATATTATATATATATAAAGTATATATATAGATAAATCTATATATATATATATATATATATATATATATATATATATATAGACACATGTATGGATAATATGTTTACATATATATTTATATATATATTTTATGTACATGTATAATATAAGACACATATATACAAGTATGTATATATAATATATAGATACATTCATACATACACAAACACATAGAGTGGAAGTTCTCTGCACTGGAATTCATCCCCGATTTAGCAAATATTGATGTGGCAGTGACCTTTGGTTTGTTTGCCCATTTGAGCCCTCCTCTATTAGGCAAAGTGGTTTAAGAACAATCGTGAGATGTGCATGCATGAACAGACATTATATATATATATATATATATATATATATATATGTATATACAGTATATACATAAAAGAGTATAATAAATATATGTATATATAATATATATATATATATATATATATATATAAAGAAGTGGTATATATATATAATATATATATATATATATATATAATATATATATATATATATATCTATATATATATATATGTATGTCTGAATGTGCATAATGTATGTCTGAATATTATTGCAGATAAGAATATTTATTCTTTTCCTAACCATGACATTGCTGACGTCACATCATGTAATGTGAGGAGTGCATTGACATACTGCAGGGATCGTCTGTAACGTTATCTAAGATTTTTCAAAGTTGTTTGTTTTATGTATCATACAAAATTATTTAAGGAATGCCAATAATTCAAATAGTTCACGATGTGAGTCAGTCTTCAAACAGCATTGGATAGAGGTAAAAGTACTTCTTCTTGCTTGAAGGCCGCAGATGGAATGTAAAACGAAGGAAATACTTGGCAAGGTTGCGTTATTCCGGATGGTGACTTCCAGAAAATGCTGTAACAGGAGTGTGTGACTTAAGATGTTACATGTACGTTGTCTGTGGAGACGGGCCACTTACTAGACAGCGAAAACACACACACATACATGCAGGTGTTCAAGGATGGGGCTCTTTCAGAAAATGTACTAAAACATGTTGCAGTAACTGTAAGATGGGACGCGTGCTGGGTTTGGAAACCGTTGAGATGCATGTGTGTGTGTGTGTGTGTGTGACACTTAGAGAGAGAGAGGTCTTTGGAAAAGGAAAATTCCTGAAAATACAATAATAGGAATTATGTTACATAAAGATTGTAAAGTAAACTGTTGACCTAGTAGACAGTGAACACACACACACACACGCACAGAGAGAGAGAGAGAGAGAGAGAGAGAGAGAGAGAGAAGTATAGGAAATTTTAGAAAATCTCTGAAAGGAGAAGGTGAAATGATGTAAGGTGTAACGCAAAAGTTGTCTTGGAAAAGGGTGACCTGAGAGAGAGAAAGAGAGAGACAAAGAGGCATGTAGCATGCTGGAGTCTCTCAGAGCATGACCGACTTTACAAGAAAGTGACTGGGAGAGGGCGCGAAAGAGGACCATGAAAGTTGTTGCATAAACATGCTGAATCATTTGAGTGTGTGTGTGTTTTTAATATAAGTTGCCAGTGTGAGTGGTTGGTGGAGGAGGGAAAACTTTCTAAATGACCACATGTTGAGTTACGTGATGCAACGAGATTGAAATGCTTTATTGGGTGGTGAAGCCGCAAGACGCACCGTACCTTCGAGTAGAAACCTTTCAAATCTGTCAAAGGTCGTATCAAATTTCTTGCGTGAACAAGATTAATAACTCATCATCCCCCCCTCCCTCTCTTATTATTTGTGCGCTATTTTCTTCCATTACCACACCAGGTATCGTTAAACAGTAAAGAAATACTGAATTAACTGTATCATAGTAATTATTTGAGTTTCAATACTCATATCTCAGATTTACGTTTTGCTTTCGGTTGGAATAATCTCGATTTCAATTCGAATTACTTCCCAATTAAAATATTAAACTATCTAAAAATGTATATATATACTATATATATAAATTATATATATGTTTGTGTGTGTATACACACAAATACACACAGTGATTCATCTACACTGTTTCGCCGTGTTTAGTACTAACCCCTGGGGTGTCAAATGTGTTTCGCCGTGTTTAGTACTAGTCCCTGGGGGGAGGGATCAAATGCACCCAGGGGTCAAATTTGTTTCGCAAATGTTTAGCACTGGTCAGGGGAGGATCAAATGCCCAGGGGTCAAATGTGTTTCATACGTGTTTAGTACTAGTCCCTGGAGGGGATCAAATGTCTCTAAGTGCATTCGATCCTCCAGGGGCCAGTACTAAACACAGCAACATTGTTTTGGAAAACTAGTACTAAACACAACGGTGCTAATATAGATGAATCACTGTTTCGCCGTGTCTAGTCCTAGCCCTCGAGGATCAATTGTCCCTAAGCGAGTTGGTCTTTTCACATATTCCCTGTAACGTATCTATAATTATATTATACGTTAAAATGACAAAAAAAAAAAAAATAAAGAAATATATTTGGTGCGGGAGTGACAAAGATAAGCATGCCTAAATTAGTATCGAATAGTTATCAGTGAACGTGACACTTGCTTTGTTTTCTTGGAAGATTACATCTGTAAGATAATATGCTGAAGGAAAATGCTGAAAGAGGAAAGCGTGACGAAGGAGAAAGTAGAGGAAGTTTGATAAAAAGTCGGGAAAAGCATTTGTTTGATTATAAGTTATGATACTGTCGACGAAACATTAGCTCAGTAGAACTTTGCACATTGACAGCCATTTCGTATGCCTTTTGTGGTCTAAGCGGTGATTACTATGTTAAGAGTAACAGTAATTGTAGCCAAATATTTCTCTTGAATAATCAATATGGTAGCGTTTCCATG
>NC_089795.1:36667767-36687767 GCF_040412425.1 Macrobrachium rosenbergii
ATGAAAAAGAAAACAATTAAACTGATATTGTGATACAATTTTATTATGAAATCTGTTTGTATATACTGCATCTTTTCAGGCCCGGTACGGGTACAGATAACAAAAGCATATCTTAGTTTAACCAGACCACTTAGCTGATTAACAGCTCTCCTAGAGAGGGCTGGCCCGAAGGATTAGACTTATTTCTACGTGGCTAAGAACCAGAAGTGGTTGCCTAGCAGCAGGACCTGGCTGTGTTGTGATCCGAACCCATTATGGCGAGTGACTTTCTGTCACCAGAAATAAATTCCTCTAATTCCTCATTAGCCGGCCGGAGAATCGAACTCGGGCCTAGCGAGTGCTAGCCGACAACTCTACCGACTCGCCCAAAGAGGAACTGGTACAGATTACATCCGCGGGAAGTTCCATAATATGGAAAACAAACGGTATTCACCTACCCTTGACATAACTTAAGTAAAAGCTTTGCTAAATATAATCTGGAAATTAGAAAAAAAAGACACGACATTGTACTATCTCAATGTAGATTACATCATACTTTTCTCTCAGATGCAATGTACCCCCTGAAGAGTACAAATGTACCACGGGGGGTACATATACCCCAAGTTCGGAACCCTTGTCTTAGAGGATATTGCCGGAAACGTTGGGTTCCCTTCTCCCATCTGACAGTCTTCCATCTTCCCAATTCCAGCAGTGGATTTTCATTTGCATTCTCAGTGCCAGTAGCCAATGACCTTGTGTGTGACCTCGGCTCCGTAGATGGTCATCTTCCTCACATTCTGTTGAGGTGCCACGTTGTCACGTAACCCAGTACCCGAAGGCTGTCACGGTTTTAAGTGTTGAACTGGAATTGTCATCCCGTCAGCGTAATCACAATTATTATTGTCTTTTCTACATTGGTTTCTATGCTTGCATACAGACACACACACACACACACACACACACACACATATATATATATACGAGTATATATATATATATATATATATATATATATATATATATATATATATATCACTTTTCATAATATAGGTTTGGACGAGAAAGAGAGTAAATGTCATTGTCACATTTATCCTTTAACATAAGACAAAAAGTTCCTCGTTGATACAGCACCCCTTCCCCCTTCAATCCATGGGCCATTCATTTCTGTTTGCACAGTCTTGCTTCCAATATGTTTTCTACACGATATATATGTATATATATATATATATATATATATATATATATATTTTATATATATATATATATATATATATATATATATATATATCATACATATACATATACATATACATATATCAGTCATTACAGTTAGGCAATGAGAAGAAAAACCTTCAGTATATAAGTGAAAAGATACAGGCACATGCGCATATATATTTATATATGTGTCTGTATCTGAAATGAAGGCTTTTTCTTTTCATTGTCTAATTGTAAGCCATCATTCAAGAACCTAGGTAGTTAATGGAGGCTGAGCCTGGGTTATCCGTGTCAGTCTATAACTTAATCAAAACTTTTATTGACTCTTGATTTTCTGTTTAATATTTAGTACACTCTCTTGAAGAAATTCATAGCATATGTTAATACGACCTAAAGTGATCTGAAAATGATGTATGCACGGATAGATGGGATTACTAGGACGCTTAGGAGTTTGACTGTACTCTATTACAAGAAATACTAGAAACAGATTGCTCTTTTACGAGGATCTCTCTCTCTCTCTCTCTCTCTCTCTCTCTCTCTCTCTCTCTCTCTCTCTCTCTCTCTCTCTCTCTCGTAGAATATTACGTTGTGAAGCTTAAAAATCTCATTTAATGGACCATAATGTCTTTTCAGGTAAGTGTGGAAGATCCTGGTTTATGGCTGACAAAATCCTGGTTTATGGCTGACAAATAAGAGGTACGTGATTTTGAACATCATCAGTTTTGTCAAAATTCACTACTGATCCATTGGTTTGTAACAAATGAAAGCTCATAAGACGCGTATTCATCTCTCTTCGCCTCTTTCTCCGTACATTCATCTGTATGTATCTTATTATTATATGCTAAAAGTGTTTAGTGACTGCTCTGTCCTAATGAGTTCATTAAGAGTTCTTGATACAAACATCCAGTCAGACTGAAAGCGAGGATCAGAACTTAAAAATACGTTCCCCCAAAAGCGCATAAAATCCTCTCTCGCTAATTACATATAACGCTACAAGTTTAATGAAATCGTGTGCGAAATGCTGCCAATTTACCGATAGATTAAATACCACGGTACACGTGTGAGATTATCTCTTTGTTTCGGTAACTACTTCATCCAACGAGCAGGTTTTACCTGGCCCCTTTTGCTAGTCTCGAACACACACCTGTGCAGTTTTCTGTTGCATTTTGCCGGCGGGAAATTTACATCGTAAGAGAGTGAGAGACACTTTATACTCGTGTAAATGAAACCCGAAATGGTATTATTTTGACTACCGTGAACTTTCTTTGTGTGTTTTTTTTTTTTTGCAAATTAATTTGGCGATCGGATTGATTTCATTTTTTCGGAAAATTATTTAATGATCAGATGGATTATTTTTTACAAATTTATATAGTGATCGCTTTTTTTTTTTTTACAAATTAATTTGGTGATCGGATGGATGGTTTTTTACATATTAATTTAGTGATCGGATGTATGCTTTTTGTATAGTGATGGTTTTTTTTATTTTTACTAATTAATTTGGTGATTGGATGGATGGTTTTTTACATATTTATTTAGTGATCGGATGTATGTTTTTTTTTTTTTTACAAATTAATTTAGTAATGACATGTATGATTATTAATTCAGTGATGGGATGTATGGTTTTTGCAAATTAATTAGTGATCGGATGGATAACATTTTTCTGGGTCGTGCATATAAATAACATTGTTACTTAAGATATACTCAGCACGGCTGCCTGATATCTCTTAGGTGTTTCTTTATGCCCTATGTATATATGTATATATGTATGTATGTATATACTTTGATCATAATAACAATAACATATATGTATGTATGTATATACTTTGAATTTAGACGTTTTCTGGCCCAGGTTATGGTGATGCCATAACTAAAAGTGTTAAGCGTTGGTTGCTTGTCACTGTAATGTTGATGGATTTGAAGCATATGTAAGAGTATTATATTATGGGATATACTTTTGTAACATTACATTCCTGAAAATAATTTATATCTCGCCGTTTTACCGGCGAAAAGAAAATAATCATGCTATTTTTCATAATACAAACTGATGTGGTTCATATGCAACAAAAAGCATCCTCGTTTTGAGAACCAACTGGCGTTTAAATTTTTGAACATCGGTGGTTCACAGGAAAGCAGATTGCTGCAAAGGTTCAAACAAGATGGAGGCAGAAATAAGGCAGCATTTGGTATTAAGAACACGTTCTTTGCAAACCGCTTCAAGTTTTGCAAACCCTAGGTGGGGTATGTCGGGCACAGCACCGTAGGATATGCTATGGAAGAGCAGATAGGTTAGTGTGTAATTTAAGTTAAACGGTGCCCAAAGAACAGTAGAAACATTATTGGAAATTAGCTTAACGCACGAATCTCTCATCAGATTTAACACAGTTTTTACACCTGTTTGAATGTTTTGGTCTGAATGAACAGTAAACTTGTTACATCTATATTTTTGAACAATATTGTTTAGGGCTCGGTACTATTGTACTTGGAATATTGTTTGTTCAATATTTTCTTTACAGTATTGATTAAAACTTCATACTTTGTGCTTTTAAATGAATATATCTCTGTTCTCCATACATGTTCATCAGCATGATTTCATATTGACTTAGCTATCTCTTGTCTAACATCATGTAAGATATTCTAGCTTCAGCAGTGAATTGGTGTTAATAGTCTTTTGGTAATGATGTTTGTGTGTTACAAAGCCCTTCGGCACTCTTGAAAACTTGGTGGTCGTACATTATAGCTGTCTAAAACTTTTTTCAGGGATTGAGTCTTTTTTATCACTGTATACTTTTAATAAGACTGACAGAAGTATGTCCTAATCCCATAGTCACAGTTTCTTATGACTAGAATTCCCTCTAGATTTTTGATAAAGTTGTATGAAATTAAGACAGAACTGCAACTCAGTTCCTAATAAAGAGGTGTATTTCATTCTAAATATCCACGCGTTACTTTTTTCTTTGTTTTATTCAGCACCTGACTGTCCTACCGTAATGCTTATATGTAGTCCCATTGGCAGATGATCTTTAAGTTGGGATGAATGTGAAGTAGAACGCGAAAGAAGACTGAATCCAGCACGAGGATATAAAAGGTATAAAAGAAATGAGGCTAGTTGCACCATCAAACACAAAAGTTTGTGGAAGAGTGTAATAGTTAAACACAGTGAACACTAATTTTAAATCCACGTGCTGGAATATTGCAAGTTATTCTTCGTGCCGTGTTTCATTAGAATGTTTACGTAATCCCCGATTATTGTATAGCCTCTTTGCTTCCAAGTAATTACATAGCTATAAAGATAATAATTAATTAATTATAAAGATCGAGATAGTTATTAGGAAGCGTGTTGGATGTCTCAATCTTGACCTCTCTTTAGACATGAATTTTGAGGCTTGTCTAATTAGCATCATATTGCTAGGAGATAGCTCCCTCTCCCCTTCCCGTCTCTCTCTCTCTCTCTCTCTCTCTCTCTCTCTCTCTCTCTCTCTCTCTCTCTCTCTCTCTCTCAAATATTTCGTTTATTGGCCTTGAACGATGTCTCCGTCGATTGCCCTTAATCTTAGTTAGTAGTTTTATCCTTCAAGCTTGAACTATACCCAGAATACATTAGATTTATGCAGACTTCATATTGTTCACCTGTAGCCTTTGTGGCTAATTAAATAATTAGAAAACGTGCTTCTGCGTAAGACAAGTATTTTGCATTCCATGTTAACTTATTTCATAAACTTGTGTTGCCCGACAAAATGGTCAGTTGTAAAAAGTCTTGGCTACTTGATTTCAAAATTGTGAAACACGAAAGTAACTCGGCTCTTTTTCTCATGCAACAGGCCAGTAGTGTTTCTTGAGCCTCTTCTACGCTGGGATTTTATTTTAACCCGTTAGTTCATGTTATTTTCTATCGTTGTTACTGATATAGGTTAATCCCCTTGCCTAAAGGTTACTGCGTTAAATTAATCCAACTGAACGGAACATCTCATCCCCTTTTCCTATCACGGAGCATTTATATACTATTTATTAGTATAGCGAAAGATACATATCTCCGAGACGTAGAGCTTTAGGTTAACTAGTCCACAGAGATGTAGTGTTATTATCATTAATTATCTAATTCCAAATGGACAAATGATACATAAGGAACAAGCCTAAGTAAAATTCCCATGTTGAGAACAGAGAGAATCATATACACGGTTAACCTATAACACTAAAGCAATGGTGCTTGATGCTATAAGGCAATGTAGTATCAAAGTCTTCCATGAACAGGGGAGCTCCAACGTCATAAGCACTGCCATGAAGGAATTAAAGACCACCCATGGTACTTGTACCTCGTCTGAATGTGGATGTTGATGTTCTGTTAAACGAGTAGTGCGAACTAATTCTAGAGGTGCAACCTTTTAAACCTTAGTTCCTTGGTTGAATAAAAATTATTAGTCAGTTCAGTTAACGATAGTAATCTAGACAGCGCATCTTGGTAGTCTGTGCAGTAGATGAATGAAAAATTAAACTCAAGGGTCAACAGTATTGTTCAGTTCTTTTCATCAAGCCTGAGCTCGGGAAATCTGTGCCTTCTTTCTTGTTCTCAAGTCACCGTGGTACAAATCTGTCATTTCTGAATGTGATACCTATTGATATGTTTTTCAAGGTGGGTGGGGGGAATTGGAGACCTAGAATTATGACTGTGTGTTAGAGTCAGTTAATTACTTCACCCGTTTAATCAGGAACCCAGTCACCAAACGTTAAATTCCCAGTACCAAAGTCAGGTAGGATGATCAGTAAACCAGTCATCCTTTCGCTCATTCAGTCAGTCAAGCGTTCAGTGACATTGATGAGTCAGTAACTTGATGACTTATGCAATTATTCACTGTGAGAAGCAAAGCTTGCTACTGGTTTAATTCTTGTACTTTTGTGAAAAGCAATGTAGGGTGTTAATGAAATACGGAGCTTAGGCTTAAAAGACATAACGCTTGGATATTGCTTGTTTAAAAAAATAAGCCGATTTCTTTGTGTTATGTATTTTGCCTTTAATATGTACCACTCAACCAAACGGTACATTAGCAGAATTGTAAATGTGGATAATTACGTTTGTATGTACACATTCTATGTAAGCACATTTGAACAAAAAGAACGTATTTAACCTTGCGCCCCCGTAAGGGGGTTAGTGCCAATAGTGCATCACATGCGGTGTACTGTAGGCATTACTTAAGGTTCTTTGCAGCGTCCATTCAGCCCCTGGCTGCAACCCCTTTCATTCCTTTTACTGTACCTCCGTTCATATTCTGTTTCTTCCATCTTATATTCCAGCCTCTCCTCACAATTGTTTCATAGTGCAACTGCGAGGTTTTCCTCTTATACACCTCTCAAACCTTTTTACTGTCAGTTTTCGTTTCAATACTGAATGACCTCATAGATCCCAGCGCTTGGCATTTGGCCTAAATTCTATATTCTATTCTATATTTAACCTTGTTGACCTTGATGTACTCTTGAGAACAGTTCGAGAGGCTGTTGAATGATGAGAATAAGGTGATTATAACTGCCGTCAGTTTCGAGGCGCAAGACAGGGATTGGAGCAACTCGTCAAAAATCTCTCTCTCTCTCTCTCTCTCTCTCTCTCTCTCTCTCTCATGTTACGGAGAAGACAGGTCTGTCGTAGAAAACTCTTCATCTCTCGGCCTTGAAAACACAGGTACTTGAGATGCTTCTCCAAAGATGAGCTTAATTGACTTTTGCTCTTAAGATAGAGCTAATTAAATGACGTCTTTTTTTTTGTCTCTCTCTCTCTCTCTCTCCTCAACCACCTTATGGTACAGCAAAGTTCGTCTTGCTCTGTTGACTGTATCGTGCGAGTAGGGACTTCTGTGTTATTGCGTCCTAACCAGATTCTGCCTGGATAACTTCTTATTTTCTCTGTAGCTGATTTAGTTATTTTTCCCTTCTGGGTCATCATATATTAGGTCTGTATACAGGCAGGATGCTGTGGAATTACGTAAACGTAAAGGTTGTAGGCATGGATGTATATTACATCTATGTATAATACCTAACATATGTCTAAATATACAAGTTAATTATCCTCTGGCAGCGAAGGTACCTCTGGTAATTACGTAGACTTGTATGTGATTAGTATCATGTCTAATAATACTTAGCGCTGATTGGGGTTCGTTATTAAGCAACATTTAATGAAGGCTTTCCGTGCTAGCAAATTACCTCCGAAGAGTACTGGCGTCTGTACATCAGTATCTTTTCTTTTATGTTCCGTCAAAGCTCATCTTTTTTCCTGTACAGTGATTATGTGTACTCAGGTTTTAGCATAAAGGTGCAAAATTCGTGTACTAAAACACCTTGCAGGTGTGTTATTTTCATTATTTTTGCCACTTGATGGAAATTCAAACGAACTTGCATTTCTGACGGCAGTGTGTTGCCAGTTATGGGAAATATTTAGTGTAATAACATTTTCTGTGGCGTTTGTCCCTCCGTTTCAATAACAATAAAACAGGGGGAGGGTAGGGTAGAAGGCTGGGGAAGGTGGTTGTCAGAAAGATAAGGCATTACTGGGGGAACGATGGAGAATTGGACGTAATTCCACCAAAACTTCAATATTTTTGTGAACAACAAGGCCCGAGAGTTTCTGCAATAGTTCGGATGGTGATTTACGCACGTGTATCTATATTACAAAATTGAAACTAATTATTCCTCGTTCTTTTTTTTTATATTGAAGCTGAACTGTACAGTTTATCTTCTTATTCTGTTTGTTATTTATTTAAAATAGTTTATTGTTTCTTAGCGTATTTTTTTTTTACATTACTGAGCTGCTTTTCATTTTAGGGCCTCTGGGCTTTTAGCAGTCTGCTCTCCCGGTTAAGGTTGTAGTTTTATATATGTATATATATACATAATACATATATATACACACATACATGCATATGTATACATGTCTGTATACATACATATATACATATCTATATATATTTATATGTATAAATACGTAGATATGTATATATATACATACACACATACAGTATATATATATATATATATATATATATATATATATATATATATATATATATATATATATATATATATATTATATATATACACACAGTATTTACACATACACAGAGGAAGAGAGAACAACATAGCCGTGCGGAAACAAACAGACAAATAAATATATTGAAGACCTGTTAGCATAGGACAGCAACACCTACAGTTTACGTAAGCTCAGTCAATGTCTCTGCAAGAATTAGAATAACCTTTAATTTCGCAAACACCCAAACTCTCGTGGTTCTTGGAAACAGACGTAAGATGGAGGAGGGCGGTACGTTTTCTTTTTGTTGGTGCATGAAAAAAATAGGAATCAAGTAAATGATGTCCATATTTCTCGATTTTTGTCATCGGTTACCGATATCAAGAAGATATATACTTTTAGTTTTAGTTGCATTTGACAATAGGACTATATATATATGTATATATTAATAAATATACAAATGCACTTTACAAAAACACTAAAACACACAGACTCAAATTATATATATATATATATATATATATATATATATATATATATATATATATATATATATATATTATTTACATTTACGTATATCTTATATAATGTAGATAAGTGTGTGTTTGTGTGTTTGTATACACACACCATATATATATATATATGTATATATATACATATATACTGTATATATGGAGAATGGTGGACGATCTTAGTTTCCGAAATTAAACAGTTAGCAGCTCACATCAGATATTTGTAGAAAGTAACAAGCAGTCTCCTACAAGCAGTGAGCATTGTTCTGATTTTATCCTGAAAATACTCTGTTATTTAAGGAGGCATTAAGGCCAGTTTTGCTATTTTTTATATATAATATTTGGTGGTCCCTTTTGCCAAGGAATAGGATAAAAAAAGACAATTTGACTTTGGGAACCCATTTGTAGAAAAGCATTTTGGTGCTGATGTATCTTGAGGAAAAAGAGCCCGAAGTTGATATGACTCGTCTAACCTCCAGAAGTGTTGTTATATCAAAGTAAAATCTATATTCAGATCACTGTTATGTCTGGTAAGATTGAGACTGACGAAGCCTCTACTCGGTGACTAACTTTATGGTTAGCTCAAATGTTTTGTGAAAGGATGGAATGCCATTCAATATTACACCCACGATATGACACTTACCCCGCTCTAATGTCGTGTGAGACCTTAATGTCATGTGTTGAAGGTAGGAGTTTTGACACGATACTAGGCATTCAGACGTTTTATTAGGTAAGAAATACGAAATTAGATGGGAGACTAATGCACAAACCCTTTTTTTTTTTTTCGTTTTTCATGTGAGTATGGTTAAAACTGCTATGAAACGATGTGTGGTCCACTGTAGGTCGTTTGATACTTATATAACGGAATTAAATTTCTCATTTTTACTCTGACTTGACCATGTTCAGGCTTTTTAACCGACGAAATGACATGAAACTATTGCGTTTTGTGGAAAGGTTAGAAATGATAGATATTCCACCGTAGCCCACTATTTTAAGAGTTAATAAGTGTCTCACATATAGGATATTTATAGCTGTTGTAAGGACGAGAAGTCAGACATGTCATGACATTGGGTCATTATTTTAGAAAAAAATGCGAAACATTACAGCATTGTTTTTTTTCTATTGAGATGTTTTTCTCAACCTCCGCGGTTGGGAATGCGATCTTATACTTTCGTGTTATTGGGATCCGAAAAGGTTAATGGGTGTTCGCTGTAATTTCTTCTGAAGTTGACTCAATTATTTTGATAAAGATGATGTTTATGAACAAAATCACAGTAAGAATATTAATACACAAGAACAGTGAGTGAACAGACCATCAGTGAAAATCTCTGTATATTTATTTTTTCTTTGAAAATGGGATAACTGATTTGTGAAGAGAAAAGTTGTTTGTTTAATTTTTTCTTAACCCTGGAAGCTGTGAAAATTTTGTTCTATCTGTTAGTCTTAGTGGTGGGGCGAGTGTCATGGGCGAAACAGTCTCGAGTCAAGGGTATGGGCATCAATGATGACTGTTTTAGACAGGTAGATGCCAAAATCCGTGTGATTTCATGGTAATTTTGGAAACCAAGCTCAGTCGCAAAATCTGTTAACTCTCTCTATTTTAGTTTCCTTTAAAAGAAAACTATTGAGATGGCTTTGTCTTTCCGTCCTCACTTTTTCTGTCCGCCCTCAGATCTTGAAACTACTGAGGCTAGAGGGCTGCAAATTGCTGTTGACCATCCACCCTCCAATCATCAAACATACCAAATTGCAGCCCTCTAGCCTCAGTAGCTTTTATTTTATTTAAGGTTAAAGTTAGTCATGATCGTGCGTCCGGCAACGCTATAGGACATGCTACTACCGGACCGTGGCTGAAAGTTTCATGGGCCGCGGCTCATACAGCATTATACCGAGACCACCGAAAGATAGATCTATTTTCGGGGCCTTGATTATACTCTGCACAGAAAACTCGGTTGCGCCGAAGAAACTTCGGCGTATATTTTACTTGTTTTCTGATGTGATCAGGAGTATCGGGGTAGAGAATATTAACATAGAACATCAAAATTTTCTGATTTATATTTTATGACTACGGCCAGCTGTGCTTGAGTGCTTCGTGCTTATGAAGGTCAGAGGCCACTAAATGGGTTTAAAGTAATTATTTTTCCGCGAGCCTTTTACCCTTGACAAGGAAAGTGCTAGCCTTCCAATTCTCAGATGTCTGTTGGGGTAAGTTGCTAGCCTCTCGACTTTGATTGTAACCCACCACAGTGGATTAACCGTTTGGTACCTTATTCCCTGCGTAGGTCAATAAAAACACATTAATATTTATCGGTGTGTTCCCAAATCGCACCGGGTTGACTGGGAATCGAACCCAAGACCTCATGTTGGTGAGGCTAACTTCCTGACCCGTGGATTACAGACCCACTTGAGCAGTAAATATTCTCATGAGGAGAATAACTCTTACTTTCGTGGCGAGTATTGGATCCTTATGATTACTTCCGAACCTTAAGTAGTAAAATATGTATTAGTGTGTATAATCAAAGTAACTGGCCTTTCATCAACCTTAGGTTGGAGAAAAGATGTTTTTTTCTTTTTCTTCGCTGACTCGATTAGATTGTCTCGTGACTTCTTAGGCCTCTCCCTCTTCTCTGTTGGGAAATCTTTCGTGCTTATTTTTTATTTATTCGTACTTATTATTTATTTATACTTTAAAAGGATGGATAAGCCTTTTTGCAATGATCGGATGGTTGATTGCATTGCGTTCATGACTCAGGTGTAACACTGTTGCACATTAATATGCATATAGAATTATGTCACCATTTACCACGAAAGCGCAGGAGTTACTGGGATCACCAGGGGTTCCTTTATATGTATGTATGTGTGAATGTGTATATATGTATTTTTATACAGTGAAATGTGCTGCTCAAAAACGTATTGTTTTCCAGTAAGCTAATAATAGACAGCATTATAAATTAAGCCCTAAGCCACGCTCACCTCCAATAATAAACAATTCTGGGCCAAATTATACCTTCCTAGATGCTGTCTGTCAAGCGATTACACAGTCAAAGCCTTTAAAAGCAAAGCTGAATTGTGATCAGGCTCGCCAACGTGCTTGTTCCGAGGTTATCAACAGATTACGCCAGCAAAAGGAGGTCTCACTTTTCAGTCTACATATTCAAAACGTGGGAGAGATTAGTCATCGGTGGATGTGACTGATTTGTCAATTTTGCATTTGTCAACATCCGTAAAGTGGCCAGCAGGAACCTTCAGTGACCTCAGTAACTCCTGCGCTTTCGTAGCAAATGATTTTATATATATATATATATATATATATATATATATATATATATATATATATATATATATATATATATATAAACAGGACCTCATTTAAGCTGAATGGTATCTAGCGGACATATTTATTAAGGAAAAGTTACCACCCAGCATAACGAAGTTCTGTTATTAATTATATTAATACACAGAACAGTTTGTAAATTGATAAAGTTCATATATATATATATATATATATATATATATATATATATATATATATATATATATATGCATATATATGTATGTATGTATGTACATACATATATATATTATATATGTATGTATGTATGTATATACATATACATGTATATATATAATCATTTGCTACTAAAGCGCAGGAGTTACTGAGGTCACTGAAGGTTCCTGCTGGCCACTTACTAAGGATGTTGACATGCAAAACTGACAAATTTGCAAAACCGAGAAATTTGTTCAGGAAAGAGTTACCATCCAATTTAAATGAGTCCAGTTATTAAATATATATGTATACTGTATATATAATATATATATATATATATATATATATATATATATATATATATATATATATATATATATATATATATATATTTAATAACAGGACCTCATTTAAGCTGAATGGTATCTGGCAGAGAAATTTGTTTAGGAAAAGTTACCATCAGTTTAAATGAGGTCCTGTTATTAATTGTATTAATGCACAGAACAGTTGTGTAATTGATAAAGTTCATATATATATACACACACATATATATATATATATATATATATATATATATATATATATATATATATGTAATGTGTGTGTGTGTGTGTGTGTGTGTGTGTATGTGTATGTGTGAGACACAGAGGCATTGGATAAATTGATTTATTTCAAAGCTAAAGTATGAGGAAATGCTAGTCGTAGTTCCTTGCTTCTCCAGAAGACCTCGGTTACACAGGAAATTTCCAAAGGGCATAGCTGTTAGCGGAATGTTGCAAAACTTGGAAATTTTTCTTGTCTACAAAAAGAGGAAAAAAAAATCGATGTAGCACAAGCAGATTAGCAACACATTCCGTTCCTGTCAGCAATTCCTGAAGTGGCCTTCTGTTTCTCAGAGGTCCATTAGGCAACCGCGGATATTTATAGCGCCGGACGCTAGCAGTGGCACTCGAGCGATTCGAAAATTATAAGATACGAGCCTTCCATTATTATACATCGCTGTGGCCCATCTCAGTTCCTCTCTCTCTCTCCCCCTCTCTCTCTCTCCACGCTATTTTTGTCTCAAATGCACTGGTCCCATCTGCGCTAGATACTCATTATTCTATTTCCATGGTACCCAGTTACCCGCCTTGCTAGGTTCCCAGAACCAGCTTATATTGCCTTAGCGCCCTTTCGCTAGGAATTCCTGATAGAGATTTCTCCTTCAGGTATCTTAAGGGCTTTATGGGAGTGGAGTTGCAAGAAGCAGACGTCATCCTTAAGGAAGACAAGAACTGGTAAACAAGATCCAGCGACGCCGTACGCTTTTTTTTTTTTTTTCTTTCTCTCTCTCTCGCCTACTATCAAGGTTACGGCGAGCTGAGTGGCCGGGTGGAGGTGATGGTCTTCGATGTACAGTATATAGTATGTCTCCACTTCACATTTCTCTCATTTTTAAGTTGCATTACATTGATTATTCGTCTGATTTTATTTTTCAATAACCTTAACCGTTTTGTTTTAAGTATCATCATCTTTTGATCAAGAAATTCTCATCTGCCTCTCCCTCCCTCTCTCTCTTTCTCTCTGACAGCGTATCTGATTCACTTTACAGATATTTTATTCTGCCTGTGAGAAAACCGGTTTCCAGTGCTTGCTTACAAAAGTTTTTTTTTTCTTACATATTCTACTGTTTCGGAGTTGATTTCACTAGGTTACATTGGGTTTACCAGTTATGAGAGGAGTTTATATTCTTCTGTGTCCCAGCAGGAGTGCCTTTGAATATTTATGAGCGTACTTTTCCTAATGTTTTTCTGCTTGCTTGTGAGTGCACGGGTGTGTGAGCGGATGAGGAAAAGGTATTAAAAGTCAATGACAAATAACGGAAAAAAATGATTGATGTTGATAATTTTGTGATATATATGTATAACTGTATATATGTTATATTTGTGTGTATATATACTCGTATATATATATATATATATATATATATATATATATATATATATTAAATTTATGTATAATATATATATATATATATATATATATATATATATATATATATATATATATATATATATATATATATATATATATATATATATGTGTGTGTGTGTGTGTGTGTGTGTGTGTGTGTATGTGTGTGTGTTGGGCAAGGATAAATATTCTATGAAGAAAACGCCACAGAATCAGCCGCTGTTATACTTCCACGTGAGACTCACCAGCAACCTGTCGTCCCTCTTTAGATACAGTGCTTCAGTCTCGTCTGTCTTGTACCCTTCGTAACTAGATGGATGTCAGTATTGCTTTTTAATCAAAATTCCCTAGTTAACAGATAAAAATGTTGTTTTTCCCTAATTTTATTAAAGATACTTTGCGGGAAGATATCCTGCAATAAGATGAACAGCATTTCGTACCTTATTGTGGCTAGTCCATATGCCTCTTCCTCTCAGTGTTGATCAACAGTCCTGTGCGTATTGTGTAAAACATTTTTATTAGCTATTTGAGAACGTTTTGGGGAGAGAGAGAGAGAGAGAGAGAGAGAGAGAGAGAGAGAGAGAGAAGCTAATTGACTGGTTTATTTATTCAGTCTGGCATTTGTATAAATCAGTTTTGTATTAAAGACGGATAAGATTTTTATGTCACGTTTTGTTGAATATTATATTAGTCGGGTGATTCCAATCGACGTCACGTTACGTAATTATTGGTATCCGTCGTCCTGTTCATATTATGTAAAGCAATTTTATTAGCTCGTTAATAACAGTTTTGGAGAGAGAGAGAGAGAGAGAGAGAGAGAGAGAGAGAGAGAGAGAGAGAGAGGAGGGTGTAGACTCTAACCCCTCCTGATCTTTTTTTTTTCGATTTTTATGTAACCTTGATGATGAAGAGATGTCAGTCATTAGTTTATGGCATCTCTCTCTCTCTCTCTCTCTCTCTCTCTCTCTCTCTCTCTCTCTCTCTCTCTCTCTCTCTCTCAAAAGAAATTAATCTTTTAGGGACATTGAACAACGATTAGACATTTCCTGATATATATATATATATATATATATATATGTATATATATATATATATATATATATATATAATATATATTGTATATATATAATATATATATATAATATATATGTGTGTTACAGGAAATATGTGAAATCAGGGATTTCACGAAATTCCTAGGAATTTGTGGGAAAATGACAAAATTCGCTTTGGAACATTTTGATCCCCGTGGGCTAGTACTAAACACGGTGAAACAGTGATTCATTTACACTGTTTCGACGTGTTTAATACTAACCCCTGGTGGGTCAATGTGTTTCGTCGTGTTTAGTACTAGCTCCTGTGGGACCAAATGCACATATGGACATTTGATCTCACGGGTTAAGTAAACACGGCAATATAACCCCCAGGGCTAGTACTAAACACGGCAAAAAACAGTGTAGATGAACCACTGTTTCGCCGTGTTTAATGCTAGCCCTCGAAGGATCAAATGTTCTAAGTGAGTTGCTCATTTCACTAATTCCCTGTAACATTATATATATATATATATATATATATATATATATATATATATATATATATATATATATACATACATATATATACATACACATACACATACATACATATATACATACATACATACATATATAGTCACATTCATCCTAGGATTACTAGTTCTTAAAAGATGATGCCACGTGCAGAAAACTTCAGCAACGTCAACCAGTTTATAAACCCATAGGCACTTTTACAGAAGGATCACCAGTAGCTAAACACTGCGCCACTCACGTCTGTATTAATGTACTGAAATGCGAGCTAGTCTGACCAGTTATGTTAGGCAACGTTTGATCTGTCCTGCACATAGAATGGAGACCACCTAGAGTTGCTAAACGCCCTTGGCACATGAGCATGTGTGGAGCGGGTTGTGAGATGGCAACCTCATCCCGAAATTGCAAAACTGTTGGCAATAAACCGGGTGAACAGCATCTTCAAGAGACTCATAAAGTAGAAAAGGCTACATTTATATATATATATATATATATATATATATATATATATATATATATATATATATATATATATATATATATATATATACATATATATATATATATATATATATATATACATATTTATTTAAATAACAAAATATATATATAGAATATATATATGTATATATATACATTATATATATATATATATATATATATATATATATATATATATATATATATATATATATATATATATATATATATATATATATATATATATATATATATATATATATATAGTGCATGTGAATTATGTATGTACATACATAAGGGTATTTATTTATGTTAGAGGTTTCATTACACCAGAAAGGACTTTGTGGTATAAGCAGTCAAGTCTGGATGATTTAGTTATTTTGGTTGTATGCTAAATCTTTTGCTAAACCTTTTCTCTCAATTCATGAAACGATTTCGTATACAAACTTACTTACATATATTTAGGTGTCTGTGCACGTTATGTTTTTGTTCCTTCACATTCACCTACACATGCAAGCATATAGATTTACGCATATGGATTTTTTAAACAATGATTTTAATTTAATGCGCACCTCTACTGTAATATCATGAGAGTTCACTACTAAACTGGATTCCATGCGAGTTTCTTACCAGGGAGAACGTTTGACTTTATAAATATATTAGTATAAATATGCATCTCATTTAGCATTACGTCATCTCCGGTTATCATCTCCAGCTGTTGGAATTTTTTCCTTTAAAGTCAGAAGTTACTTGACAATGCATTAATTACTTCTTCATTAGCTTTTTAGGAATTCGTCATCCTCATCATTTTATCGATGCCAAGACACACCTGCGCTGATCACACAAAGCTCTGCTGTTATTTCCTGTATTTAAAAGACTTTGTTTTTGTGCCTTTAGCGTGACCTTCCATATTAGCAGCGTCAGACGACCGTGTTTTCCGGAATATTTTAAACAAGTGTCCAGTGTTTGTTTCCGTCGTAGTGGGCGGTGGAGTGCGATGATGTAGTTGCAAAGGTGACGTCATACTTGTATCATTGACTTCGATTATGTCGGCAGTCGTGGTTACTTCATGGCAAGATGCTGAGTGATAAGTTAAGTACTGTATATCTTAATTTAACCAGACCATTGAGCTGATTAACAACTCTCCTAGGGCTGGCCCGAAGGATTAGACTTATTTTACGCGGCTAAGAACCAATTGGTTACCTAACAACGGGACCTACGGCTTATTGTGGGATCCAAACCACATTATACCGAGAAGTGAATTTCTGTCACCAGAAATAAATTCCTCTAATTCTTCACTGGCCGGCCGGAGATTCGAACGCCGGCCCTGCATACTGAGTGATAAAAAGTAAGCATTCTTGTGTAACAACAGAGTGTAGGCTGTTCTGAACCCTTTAAGAATAGAAATTCACAAAGCAGTACCCAGCGAAGATTTCGAATACCGGAGAAGTGACCATAGGGTATCGAGAGGGTAGTGACGAAACCCCGGGAGGGGGCCATGGGGTTACATGAGGTTGAGAATCAAGAAACCCTTTGACGCTTCATTTGGCTTAGAATCGCTGAACAATCGCTCAGTCACTGTGGGCTCCAACGTTCTTAACCTAGTTCGTTTCTAACTTTGACTATTTTATTTTCTTTTTTCGTTTTACTCTATGTATTTCTTATATAACTAGGATATGCTATTGCCTTTTTATTAAAAAAAAATTTTTTTTGCTCCCGTAGGGTGTTAATACTTCCATTCATATTCATTCTTCTATCTTAATTTCCACCCTCTTTTAACAATGTTTCATAGTGCAACTGCGAGGTTTTCCTCCTGTTATACCTGACCTCATAGGTCCCAGCTTTTGGCCTTCAGCCTAAATTGTGTATTCTATCCATCTAACTATGTTTTGCTAAATTTTTTAAACATATAAACATTGCTATTTTAGTTGCTTAATTTACTTGGTTTTCAATTTCTCAGGTTCTTGTTTATTTCTTTTTTAAAAGCCGGGAGTAACTATTTCAAATCAGTCATGTTTTATTTTTAATCTCCGATCTTCTCTGTCAAGTATTTTTGTTATTTTCATGCTTTATCCTTTTATATCTTGTATAATTATAATTCAGTTATTCCTACACGTCATGTAATGCAAGAAACACTTGAACTATTCTGTATGACTTTTTTTGGACGAATTGCAAACGAATTCTGAATTTTCCCATTTTTCATTAGTAATATAGCTTACCCTATGCCTGAATGATTTATATATGATTCATTTTTTCGTTTTTCAGAGAAGGTGCGTTCTTGTCGCTTTTAGTGAGATATTATTTATTGACCTTCCCGCATTAAAAATAGGTACTCTGCAATATCTCCTCTTATCCTTATTTTAGTGTATCTTCCACAAGTTCATTTGTTTTACTACCGCCCATTTAATTTTTCTTTGTCTGTTGAATATCACTGCCTATGATAAACGAACGAATATTTAGCCAAAAAAAATTACTGAAACGCTTCAAGCAGTGAGAATAACCCGTGGGGTGGTAGAGCTCTCGGCTAACACGCTGTTGGCCCAGCGTTCGACAGACCGACCGGCCAATGAAGAATTAGAGGAATTTATTTCTGGTGATAGAATTCATTTCTCGTCATAATGTGGTTCGGATTCCACAATAAGCTGTAGGTCCCGTTGCTAGGTAACCAATTGGTTCTTAGCCATGTAAAATAAATCTAATCCTTCGGGCCAGCCCCGTCTAGGAGAGCTGTTAATCAGCTCAGTGGTCTGGTTAAACTAAGATATACTTACTTAGTGGGAATAACAAAAGCAGAAGATAAATTTTTAAATAATTTCATCCCTTGAAAACCTGTAATGCTTCTGTCATTGTATCTCACACAGATATCAAAATAAAGAGACGCCTTCTTTAAATGTTTTCCGAGGCAGGTTTTTTTTTTTGAGGGCATGGGCAACAACACTTCAGAAGGCAAACTAGAAAATAAAGCCATCTAGATAAACATCGCCGGAGGCAAAGGAACGTTGAGACTGGAAAACAAAATTTTTTCGTATACTACATATTGTACTACACTTTCGTGTAATATAAATTCAGTTTACCGAATTATGAGATTCCTTATATTACTAAATTTATCATCGCGCCAAAAATTCCCAGACTTGCACGCTTCGCTTGCAAATGCAATCATTAGAATAGATCTGATTATAATTTGACGTGATGACGTTAAATAATCCCGGAAATACCGGTATAATCGTAGCGCGGACAAACAAACTAATTTAGGAGAGCGTACATAACTCACTTAGATTTTGATGTGTTTCCTACATGTCAAAAATCATATCATGTTATGGTTGAGCCATTTCCTGTTGACGAAGTTATTATACGGTCTCTAATTCATTCATTATGGTACATGCTCTCACTTCAGGCGTGAGAATGCGCGCACAGTGAAATCAGAGACATCTAGTGACGTAGTTGCAACAACGCGTGTGTGAATCCGATTCCTTACATATGAACTCTCGTCTTCTATCGTAAGAGTGGAAGCTTAATCAAGATAAGAGTTATATTTAGTAGCAGCTATATTTACCAATTCCCGTCCCCCCACCCCAAAAAAAGGAAAACAAACGAAGTTCAAAACCTACATTCCATCTGAGAAGTCAAGTTTGCTAAGGCCTACGGATTGCTCCCAACCTACCACCCACCTCTGAATGGTTATCAGCATATATTGGGGTTAAGGAAAGGGTTGTAGGACTATCAACCTTATCCCTTAAGGTTTGCGCAGGTACTGAAATGCTGTACGGTTCTGGCGTCTCCCACTTTTTGTATGTGCGTGTGTATGT
>NC_089795.1:36690267-36725267 GCF_040412425.1 Macrobrachium rosenbergii
TAACATTTAGGGGTTGACAAAATCCGGTAATGCAAATGTACATAACATTTTCATGACGTGGAAAGTTTTTTTAACAGTAAGTAGTGTCATTTTTACATTACGGTTTCTCTTTAAGAAAAGTTTTAAGGTTTCAAGACAGCGACTGTGAACTTATTCACTTCCCAACCAGGAAAACTGATTGGAAGAAATATTCCTCTCCTATAAAAATAAAATTTAACTCATGGATTTTGACTGGGGATTTTTTCTTTAATCCTTCAGCTCAGTTAAACATTTTCCTAATTGGTAAAGGGGATTGGATGAAGGTGTTGTCGCTTGAAAATAATATCTTTATTCGCAAAATCGACATTGAACCCTTGTGAAGAAAGGTTCCTCAGTATAGTTGCTCCAGACACCCACACTGGAGGATCATCAGCAGCCCTTCGAACCGCCCTACACGCAATGTGCTATTCACCTCTATCTTGCATTCTATTTGGAAATTAGGACCCGTCCTTTCCTTTACCTCTTTCACACCATCTGTAAAACACTATCAAGGCTTTCTTTTCCTAGTCTCATAACTTCCTCCTCCATTCTCTCCACATAACCAGACCCTGTCAAAACTGTGAATCAACTTTATAATTGTTTTACCTTTCGATGTACACAGATGATTAGCGTGAATGAAATGGTAGGAATTAAGAGGAAATTGGAAATATACTTTCAATTATACTTTGAATCTTATGGATGAAGGATCACCTGAATGTTTTGCAGTTCTTGAGTAATTCCGTGGGGAATCCGTAGAATCTGTTTCAGTCTCCCGTTGACAGTTATATTTTTCCTGACGAACGATTTAGCAAAATATTTCCGAACAGCAGAGCTGCATTCTCTTACATTAAAATGCAGTCCTCACGGCCCTGTCAGTCAGTGAAGGCCCACTACAATGGTTCGGTATTACAAATAAATATAGATGAAATCGAATAGCACGTTCTAGTGCAGCAAGGCGGCTAAGTGGTCCTTGAGGTGGGTGGCTCCAGAAAGAACCACACTTACGCGTGTGAGTGTACCTTTGCAAGTAGGAATGACGGGACAGAGCACAAACCTTTCATCCATAAACAAAAATCGCCATTCTTTTTGGTCACCCGTCCACGTATTAACAAGAACGAAAATGATGTTTAACTGTGCTGACTGGAGGGCCATGATTGTTACTGCAATGTTTGCAGAGGAAATGATATCATTCAAGTAGACAGTTTGGTAATAAGCCATGAAGAGAAGTGAGGAAAATGAAGTTAACAGTAAGTACTCAAGAGGTTCCATATCATTCGCCTGAACTAATGAGGTAACTGTGAAAGGGGCAATGGGTAACCTACTTAGCTGACCTAATGCACCTTCTTCCTTGACGCACGTTAGGTACTCGTTATTTTACAGATTCCAATGGATGAATATTTAGAAAAATTATGTGAAACAATCTGTTTAATTCCTTTACACGTGTATATATACCATATATATATATATATATATATATATATATATATATATATATATCTTATATATATATATATATATATATATATATATATATAATATATATATATACAGTATATATTTTTTTGTTATACGTATTTTATATATATATGTTTTATACACACCCACATATGTATATATATGCATACATATATATATATATATATATATGTGTGTATGTTTCAGATTTTAGGGTATCAGCAGTTTTTTTGAGAGTGAGGCTGATATATGTATACCATTGTGTGTTCTGGCTGTGAACCCACCAGAGTCTACTAATCACCAGTTACCTAATTCACTGCTTCCACCATTAACGGCGCAACTCTTTTTGTGGAGAACGGACTCAGTCAACCGCCCGCCCCCCCGTTCCCCACTGATCTGCGGTAGCATATATATATATATATGTATATATATATATACTTGTGTGTGTATGTATTATATATAATTTTGCACACAACCACACACACACACACACACACACACACACACACATATATATATATATATCATATATATATATATATATATATATATATATATATATATATATATATATCATCTGTTGCTGAGTGTAAGCCAGTGTATGAACAAACTGGACGCCTTTGGTATTAAAGAGATTTTTAAGGTTGTTTTTAATCACTTGTTGAGTTGTGTCTCTACCTACTGTACTGATTTTAACTAGTTTCCTTGATTTTAAAAATTGTTTTTTTTTTCAGCCTTTATATTTACTTTGTAAGTCACTTTCGGTGTTTTTAACATTGCACCTCGAAAATGTGTTGAAATAATATGAAAGCGATTGGTACTTCTTTCATTCATTTTCCCTTTGGCCTTAGCCGAATATATATATACAGTATATATATACAGTATATGTATATATATGTATATTCATATATTACTAAAAGGACCTCATTCAAACTGGATGGTATCTAATGGAGTATTTATTCAGAAAAAAGTTACAAGCTTTCTTGGATACGGATACTTGATAATGTGGACTGGTTGTCAAAGAAAGCTTGTAACTTTTTCTGAATAAATGCTCCATTGGGTATCACATCATAATACCACTGGCTAATTCTAAATACTGGGAGAACAATTGTATGTGATAAAGTTAATATTTATGTATATGTATGTATATATATTTATTATATACTGTATATATTTATATATACAGTATATATGTCATATATATATATATATATATATATATATATATATATATATATATATATATATATATATATAGAGAGAGAGAGAGAGAGAGAGAGAGAGAGAGAGAGCGCATTGTTAGGCCTATCATCAGCTTCATTTTAAAGAAAAATTTCACGAGATGCTGACGAGGAACACGCGATCATTTCCTCACCCATACACACGTGACTTCTAGCACATGAGTAAGGCTAGTTCTCGACATTATGTGGAAAGTTGCGCATTTCCTGAAAATTGGCCTCTTTCCCTGAAAATCATGGACGCAGAATTGGCTTATACTCATGGTGAATTTTTCAACCATCTAATATTCTTGATAAAGCACACTTTAGAAAATGTCGATGAAAGGTTAACATTTTTATTTCTACTTTAAACTGATTAGTATCGTCTTTCATCTGAAAGCTACGTCACCAGTTGACTGTTAGGTACTTGGACGAGGAAAGAAGCGGTGTTGCAGTCAATTTTCCTTGAATCCGAGCGGATAGAAATATGTTCCTGTTGTAGAATTAATCGTGGTCATGCCACATCTGGTGATCTTTGTGTCAGGAACAATATTGACATTTATTTTGTATTTCATTCTCTCCGTTCATGTTCGTTTATGGGTAGAGATCAGGTCTGTTATATGTAAGAGTGAGAGTGGAAACTGCTTATCCATTCTCCTCGCGTCATCTCGACCCTCCCCTGAGGTCTTTGGACGAATCTTTCCGTTAACACATAACACACACACACACACACACGTGTGCAAGCAGAAACATACGCTTTCTCTCCGTGTGCGTATTTGTATGCGCGCACGCTCGTCCGTCTCGCATGAGGCAACTCGCTCAATGGTGGAGTTATTTTCTTGCGCAATGCCGCGCTAATTGCGTTTGTCTTGTACCCTAGACATGAAAGGGAACAGGAGAAGGGTCCTTTTTGTCATTGCGTCTTTATCCCCGAGAGTCCTGGACCATCTCGCACAATATACGCAGATGCCCTGACCTGGGGCACCGCAGGGTGGCGAGGCAGTGGGTGGCATGTGATTGCACGAGAGAGAGAGAGTCACAGAGATAGAGAGAGAGAGAGAGAGGTGTGGGGCTATGTGCTACAAATTACGAGGAAATGCATGCGAGATGATGTAAGAGGTGGGTGGCTGGGTGGTTGGATGTATCCGGTAGTGGAAGGAACGAGAGTTAGTTAAGGTCAGTAGTCGTTGAGAGAGAGAGAGAGAGAGAGAGAGAGAGTGAGTGAATGGAAAATAATTGTTAATAAAATTTTAGCCATGTATTCAATCCATTTAGTTTATATTTAGACGTGCATATATATATGTATACACACGTACACAACACACACACACAAAGGTATATATATATATTTATATATATATATACACATACATACATATATATATATATATATATATATATATATATATATATATATATATATAAAAGGTGTGTGTGTGTGTGTGTGTGTAATGTGTGTGTGTGTGTGTGATGTGTGTGTATGTATAGTCTTACTAATCAGTCACGATTCTTCTCGTGCTAAATATATAAGTAGAAAACCACTGGAAAAGCGTAATACTGAAGACTAGGGCCCACCAAATTCGTGTTTTACGTACACATCTACACGCACACATACATATACACATGTGTATATATATGTATTATGTATAATTTATATTACACGTTCATTATCATAACAGAAAAGATGCAGAAAATACTAGAATATTTTACACTAAAATATATTGTTGTTTCTGTTAACACACACACACACACACACATACACACATATATATATATATATATATATATATATATATATATATATATATATATATATATATATATATATAATGAAGGAGAGAATGAAGGGAAAATTTCCAGCAGGGTCAGCGTAAAGGTTATTATTTTTTTCCCCCACAAGCACATTAGCGTGAATTAAGAATATTACCTAACCCAAAGAGAAGTGTCTGAACTTGTTAACGCTAATAACTGGTAAGTAACTGCTCCTCGCGGTTTCTCGGTATTGGGGCTTTGACGGAAGATAATGTCGCAGTTTGACGTAAATGCTGCAGTTTTTACAACGGCTGTCCTTGATAAAGGGAGACGGCGGCTGTCAAGGATGCGAAGTGTGGACGCAGGCCGAGCGAGAGCGAGTGCTTCGTTGTCTTCTTTAGAATCGTGTTAGCTTCGACAGCCTAAGCTTTTAAGCGGTTATGAAGTGCTTCATTTTCTTGTTAACTTGGACAGCATCACCGTCCTGGCTTTGTTTTCTTTATCTCCGTGTTAGCTTCGACAGCATAAGCTTCTAAGCGATTATGAAGGGCTTCATTTTCTTGTTAGCCTGGACAGCATCATTCTTTAAGCAGTTATTGCGTGCTTCATTTTCTCCATTAGCTTCGACAGCTGCAGCCTTTAAGCGATTGCGTGCTTCGCTTTCTTCATGAGCTTCATGTTAGTTTCCACAGCATCAGCCTTTAAGCGATTATTACGTGCTTTATTTTCTTCATTGGGTACATGTTAGCTTCGACAGGATCGTTATTTAAACAATTATTACGTACCAGTTCGATTACTTACACATCCTTTTTTTGATACAGGTTACGGTATACAATGAAGTTTTTGTACAGGTAGGGAATGATGATGATGTGATGATGATGCAATAAACTATCTACTTGATTCCTTTTCCGATTACGTGTGTCATTACATACTCCGGATATTTCAGATAGCAGTTATCAGTTGTTCGTTAATATTCTATTGTTCGTTAAGGAAATCAAGAGATTATGACGAAGTTCTTCCAGAAACTTGTGATTATACACTCTTGAAATGTCTGCGCATTACGATATATACTGTAATTCTGAGAATAAAAAAAAAAAAAATGGGAAAAGTCCAAATATTTATTTAGATGAAATACAGTTATAGAATAGCATGAAAAAAATTATATCCGAATGAAAGATAGAGAGTAGCGTGATAAATATCATGTTTAAAAGTGAAAAATTCGTATTTCTTATTTTATGTTTTACTTGAGTAGTTTACCTTATAGATATTAATGTATAATCAGCTATTTATAATTCTTTGGTTAGCGTGTGGTTATGCTTGTTTCTATATTTAAATTCAACATATAATAGAAATATGTTTTTTATAATTCTTAATTGTGTGTTTCTCAGACTAAAACAACCGTGATGCTTCGAACTGTGGAATTAAGCGGCTTAATATCGTTGTTGAAAGAAATGGCATTCATTGTGATGAATAGTGTGAGGTTTTTGCATAGTTAGGAAAGGGAAAATTGATGAGCATTTATTTATACAATGTGTCTTAAGTATGTCAGTAAGCTGTAATTATGCGGAATTAATTGTTGATTAAAATTACCCAATGTATGATCCTCTTCATTTTCCCTGGGAGTCATTCTGATAACAGTTTCCCCTCCCTCAATAAACTTAGAGAAACAGTTTGACCAATATTCTCTCTCTCTCTCTCTCTCTCTCTCTCTCTCTCTCTCTCTCTCTCTCTCTCTCTCTCTCTCTGTATATATATATATATATATATATATATATATATATTATATATATATATATATATATATATATATATATATATATATATATATATATATATATATATATATTGTATTATAATGTATATGTATATAATATAATATTCAACTGTACCCCTAAAAGTGGTGTCCCCCAAAAAAAATTGTCACTGCCATATTCATATGGTAACTGCTAATGTGGATGAGCCTCTTGTGTAGTAAAATTCCCATATCATCAGCTGCTGCTTGCTCACTAATGGCTATTTACCCATATCTTGTAAGCATCCTTCCGCTTTCCAGACATTAAGTCCCTCGCTTTCCCGTACCTCTTTCATGCTGTCTTTCAAACCCTTTCTAGGTCTTCCTCTCGTACTTCCTCCTAAATGTTGAGAATCTGTCTGTTCATATACACTCACTAGTGGATCCAGTGGGGGGGGCACCTGGGCACGTGCCCCCATGAAAAATAATGATAAAATGGTAAGAAGAAGATTGAAGATTTAGATCATAATAACATAAATAAATATAAAAATTGGAAAAAATAAAAAATCGATTAAAGAATATATATATATGTGTGTATATATACTGTATATATATATATGTATATGTATGTATGTATGTATGTATGTATGTATGTATGTATGTATGTATGTATGTTGGTATAATATGAAAATTGGTGCCCCATTGAAATTTTTCTGGATTCGGTAGTGTATACACTAACCGTTATACCACTGCTGCAGATCTTCATATTTCTCTTTCTCACAGTATCAGTGTTTTTTTATACTACATATACTATGCAAACAGTTCATCTTAACATTTCAACATTTTTCCCTTATGTTCATATTCCTCACTTCCCTTTCACAAGGAGAACGAACAAATGCATTCCCACTTTTGTTTCTGTAGACAATTCAAGTCTGTTTCTAAACTGCACATCCTTGTTACCTTTCTTGGTTCTTATAGTATGTTACTTGTGTTCTGATCCTACCATCATCCATTCAGTTTATTCCTCAAATGAACTGCTTCCATTCTTCTGCCATCCATGGCAGCATTCACTTCTCTGCCTTCCTGGTTTCTGTTTACCCTCACGACCTCGATATTGCTTACATTTACTCCCAAATTTCTCATACAAACTGTCAAGCTCTCTCCTTACTTTCTGCAGTTTCTTTCCACTATTTTCATCCTGTGCTGTATCATCTGCAACCACAAGCCATTCCGCAATCCGCTTAAGATAATGAACAGACATAGCCTTGCCTCGTGCCCTTTTTACAATAATCAGCACTTTTCCTGTCTGCTTATGCTGCCCCTGTAATACGGAGACTCTTGGTTCAAGAACAACTTGCAGTGAAGCAGTGGTTAAATGTAATTACAATAGCTATAGAAGTCTTTGCTCAGTACTTATCCCTCAGCCATGGAGGTCTTGCAAACCCAATTTTTTTTTTGTGATCTGTCAGATGTGAATATTTTGTTTGCGCTGAATACGAAGCTCTTTTCAAAGATTTAAAATGCCTTCCAGAAATGAAATCTTCATTTCTGTTTTAGAATTAAGATTAGCTACTTTGTTTCTGTCGTTGTTTCATGTTTTACAGTATTTGTTTAAAATTAAAAAAAAATAAGATTTAATGGAAAAAAGATATAAATTCCCTTCATAATACCAAAATGAAATCCAGTAAAAACATTCCATGAATAATGGCTGGAACAAATATTGTTAATCTGGATTCTCGTGAAATTCTGTGAAGAAGATCATTAGACTTTTAAACTCATTTTAAAAATGACTGAAACCTTCTTTAATGAGTATTCTTCGAACAAGCAAAGTTTTGACACTGCTGAATATATTGAGCATCAGTTGATTCTCGTCTCTCGAATTCCTCATACTATCCAATAGGATCTTGCATACACACACTCGTGTACAAATATATAGATTTTTTTTTACTTTGGTTACATTCTCTCTCTCTCTCTCTCTCTCTCTCTCTCTCTCTCTCTCTCTCTCTCTCTCTCTCTCTCTCTCTGCAGTTAGACAAGCACACAGGCTTATTCATCTTTATGCTTATCAGTCTACCGTATTTTTGTTGTGAAATGTTAATTTCACAACAGTGTGGCCCTTTCAAGTTGTCAAGAATTCTCTGAAGTCTGCATGAGGGAAATAACTCACAGTTAGCAAATACCTGCTTACAGCACCGCGTCTTCCGCTTAAATTCAATAAAGCTAAAACTCTGAGGAAAATGAAGGAATCGATAAGATTTCCAAAATTAGCTCTCTGTTTTTTTTCTAATTATCAGAAAGCTGACCGCAGTTGTGTACGATGTCTGTAGTCTGTAGCTTATGGAATGGAAGGGAATTATCGAAGCACGGGTGGTGGGGGTTTGATCCCTTAAATAGCTTTATATCCGTCTTAAAAGATAATTTTGTAACCGTGTAAGAATTTACAGCAGCTGAGAAGCCATGACAGGAAGTTTACTCAATGGTGCTTATGGCATTTTTTAAAACACATTTTCATGATTCTAGTGCAACAAATTTCTACTTATTCTAAATATCTTCGTCGTATTCTCCCTGCAGTACTTTTACTTTAAAAAGCACGTGTACCCTTACCTGGTCCCAACGTGACCTCGTAGCCGAACTCAGCCAAACTAGAATTCAAGTGCAGATATTCACCTGAGGCAAAAGAAAATTTAAATTAATATGTATTAATTGGATTGCATAAACATTTTCTTTCTTTACTACAAAATTTCTCTCTCTCTCTCTCTCTCTCTCTCTCTCTCTCTCTCTCTCTCTCTCTCTCTCTCTCTCTCTCTCTCTCTCACATAATTTACCACGTTTACTTTTCTATCAGACCGTGCAAACCATCCAGTAAGTACATGTCAGATTTCTTATAGGTAAATATAAAAATTCCAGGATTTTAAACCTATAGGAATTCATAAAATGAGGTAAGCTTTCCTGTGAAAATGCTACTCTCTCTCTCTCTCTCTCTCTCTCTCTCTCTCTTCTCTCTCTCTCTCTCTCTCTCTCTCTCTAAAATAAAATGAAATTAAAAGCTTTCCTGTGTGAAAATCTGCTCTCTCTCTCTCTCTCTCTTCATAAAATGAGGGTAAGCTTTCCTGTGAAAATGCTACATTCTCTCTCTCTCTCTCTCTCTCTCTCTCAAAAATGGAGTTAAAGCTTTCCTGTGAAAATGCTACATTCTCTCTCTCTCTCTCTCTCTCTCTCTCTCTCTCTCTCTCTCTCTCTCTCTCTCTCTCTCTCATGAAATGAGTTATGCTTTCCTGTGAAAATGCTACTCTCTCTCTCTCTCTCTCTCTCTCTCTCTCTCTCTCTCTCTCTCTCTCTCTCTCTCTCTCTCTGTTCATAAAATGAGGGTAAGCTTACCTGTGAAAATTCTATTTTTTCTCTCTCTCTCTCTCTCTCTCTCTCTATTCATAAAATGAGGGTAAAGCTTTCCTGTGAAAATGCTACTCTCTCTCTCTCTTTCTCTCTCTCTATTCATAAAATGAGGGTAAGCTTTCCTGTGAAAATGCTACTCTCTCTCTCTCTCTCTCTCTCTCTCTCTCTCTCTCTCTCTCTCTCTCTCTCTCTCTCTCTCTATTCATAAAATGAGGGTAAGCTTTCCTGTGAAAATGCTACTCTCTCTCTCTCTCTCTCTCTCTCTCTCTCTCTCTCTCTCTCTCCTCTCTCTCATAAAATGAGGTAAGCTTTCCTGTGAAATGCTACATTCTCTCTCTCTCTCTCTCTATTCATAAATGAGGATAAGCTTTCTTGTGAAAATGCTACATCCTCTCTCTCTCTCTCTCTCTCTCTCTCTCTCTCTCTCTCTCTCTCTCTCTCTCTCTCTCTCTTGATGAAATGAGTTAAGCTTTCCTGTGAAAATGCTACACACTCTCTCTCTCTCTCTCTCTCTCTCTCTCTCTCTCTCTCTCTCTCTCTCTCTCTCTCTCTCTCTCTTTTAAATCAATCTTTTATTCCACTTGGTGTGAATCAAATCACTTTCAGAACAAATCAGTTTTGTCTTTGCATTTCGTGTAGAAAGTCCTTCTCGGTTCAGTTCCAAAGTTGTTGTCAGTCGTCAGTCCATTATCGCGTTGATGACTGGTAAAGAATTTTATTGTAATATTAAAGCTTCTATTGAAAGCTTCTTGAAGTCCTTATTATGAATCAATTGTGTTTGCTGTCTTGTCTTATTTCCCTATTGAAGCCTTTGTGTTTGTTGCATTTTGCTTTTCCAGGCATGGTTTAGCGTCTTGCTGATAAAAATATCGATAATGATAATAAGGAAGATGTTAATGGTAAAAAAGGAGAAGAGACGAAACTAGAATTTTGAATCTGCCACTTAGTAATCGATAAGAGGGTCTAGGTTTTTGTAATCGATTTTGGTTGTGGACTCATCCTTACCTCTCAGTGCCTTTACTGAAAGACAACTCCTTGCTTAGCTGCTTCGCTGCTGTATACTCATATTATATCAGTGGGTTTCGAAGAGAAAACAACAAACGAACTTTTTTTATATATATATAATCCATGAGTAGTAAGGAAACGCAAATAGTATCCAAGTATCCATGTACTGCCTAAGAACCCTTTAAATTTACGGTTCATGAATTTGCTATTAATGGTTTTAATGTTAGGTACAATAAAAATTTCTCTTTACATCGTCTGTTGTGATAAAATTCCTTGGTTAATGAACAGAGGCGAATTTTATTGAGCTCTTGAACTTTTTCTTAAAGACATTGTTTGGTAGATAAGATCATGAAATTATATTTGCCTCTAGCGAAGTAAGCACTGTGATCATATTCTCAAAACACTGAAGTATGCTGGATAGATGGGGGTGTAAGAGGTTTTGGAAAAGAGGAACTTAATAATCCAGGAAGAGCGAGCAAATAAACTGGACGTGAGGAGTCTTGGCTTACATATTTGACTTAATGAAGTGTTGGACAGGTAATAAATGTGTCCGTGCACGCTTATACCTATTGGAATACCATAGCTCTCATTTGCATTGATAGATATTTTTGGTTGGCTCTCACGAACACATTTTGGATCTGTATTCAACCGCACTCTTCCCGCCCAAGATTGAAACACCTTTGTTTAGCAGTAGTACGTGTAGTGTCGGACCACGCGCTGACGCAATTTTATGATGCAACGAAGTTCTTCGGTAATGCTGAAGATCGTCATGTGGTGTAATTTGAACGTTGAGTGCTCTGTGCCCTTATCTTCTGAATATTCGCTCATGAACTCGTTTTCGTGGTGCTGAAAATGGGCCTTTGTATCAGTTGCCAATATCGTTATCTTCTCTCTCTCTCTCTCTCTCTCTCTCTCTCTCTCTCTCTCTCTCTCTCTCTCTCTCTGTGTATGTATATATGTATATATATATGTATACATGCATACAATAATAATAATGTTACGATAATACTTATGTATGTACATGTGTAAGTATATAAGATACATTATATATATAATATGTATGTATGTATATACTTAAATTATATATATATATATATATATGTATATAGTATATATATGTATGTGTGTATATGTATGTACTATTATATATATATATATATATATATATATATATATATATATATATATATATATATATACACAATATATATGTATATATATATGTTTATATATTTAGACAGATGCTTATCAGAGTTTATTTTGTCTATCTGCAGGTATAAACAGGCCTATATTGGCTCCGGCCTCAACCGTAAACTTTTGATATAATTGAAAATACCAGGCATTTCTTAATTAGTTACGTCATATCTTTGTAAAGTCCGGGTAAGCGGGGCGATAAGGAACGAGATAAGGATATAAAAAGGAATGGTAAAGAATCGCAAAATAGTTTTTATGACAGAGAAATCTGAACAGATCTCTTGGTCAAATGGAAGTATAGTTACACAAGCTATAAGAAAAACTAAGCAAACAAACAGGAAATCGACACGAAAGGAAAACCAGTGATCGAGGAACAACTGTGATTATTTCATCCATCGTTAATGACGTTAATGACTTTATTGAGCAATGAACCTTAGCTTGTAAAGGTATATGAGGGTATGTATTTGAAATATGTGCAACAGGTAGATAAAGAACTGTTATTCCAAATATATCATGAAATCCGTAATAAGCAGATTACTGTAATTAGGTGTGATCCCTGCATCATGATTATTGTTGTCATTAATATTATAATTAAATATTCATAATGACCATTCATTGTTATTGAACGAGCCGGAATGGTACGAACTTGCCTAGGAAGCTTTCACGGAGTGGTATACCTAGATGGGAAAAAATAAAAAAAAAAGGTTTAGAAAATCATATGGTAATTGCCGCAATAAACGTCAAGGATTTAAATTTGCAACGGCAATTTTTCATTGCAAATTCAGATAGAGATTTGGGAAAAAGTCGTACAGTAAATGAAAGAAAGATTTAGTGGTTATTGATACCGTAAGGAAGGTTTAGGAGCACTGCATGAAATGCGTAACATGATAAGCAAACAGATCCTCATAATTCGATAATATTAGTTTCAGTGCTGTACAGATAAGAAATGTAAACAAATGGATAGAATTCCATGAAAAAATGGATGTGTAATAACGTTGTCCCAAAAGACAGTATTAGGTATTCAAATGCGGATTCATCCGCATTAATCTGCACTTCCTCATCCGAGGAAGTGCAGATTAATCCCTGAGCGACCGAGTATCAGAGTCAAAACTGTAAGGCGTGAGCAGAACTAATGTTCATACTAATATCGTAATAAAGTGACTGACTGCGATACCTTGGGCGTATCCGCCTGGTTCAGAAGACTGACTGACTCTCTCTCTCTCTCTCTCTCTCTCTCTCTCTCTCTCTCCTTTTATGTCGTTTATCAATAATTCAGATTTTGCAAAATTTGTGTACTGTATGCGCTCTATTCATATAATGTATTCTTGAACAGACATAGTCTCGTACACATTGGCCGAGTGGTGTGCAAATGGTCACGTATATTATACACTTTAAGAAAGAGAAAAATTCCAGTATATTTGTAACTATATAAACATCGTGTTAGATCTCTTCAAGTGAGCTATAAACATGCATAAATTTCATACAGAAAAATAAGGTGAGTGGTAAGGAATTAAACTTTGGTTTTTGTTGTGGAGAAAGATGTGAATTGTTCTTGAAAATAATAAGGCAGGCTTAGGTCTTGGCTTGTTTATGGTTATTTAGCCTATGTTTTTCAGCATTATAATTTTGCAGTTGATTAGAAAGTTTCAGGCTGTTCATAAAAATTATACTGTTTAGCTTTTTACACATCCAGTTTCATTTGTTTATTAAGAGCAAGTCTAGGAAATACTGAAATTCACATTCCGGTGAACATTTTCATATACAACATACTGTAAGTACGCAGAAGATATAAATATCATAACGATAAGAAAATTCAGATGGGTTATTATGGAAACTAAAAATAAAAGATACATCGACCATTTCATTGTCAGGTTATACACACACACATATATGTATAATATATATATATATATATATATATATATATATATATATATATATATATATATACTATATATATATATATATATATATATATGCTATATGTATATATATTGTTTCACTAAAGTGGTTGGCGTTCCAGAGGGCGTTAACCTCTGTTCTCAGCACTTTTTTTTGCGTTATAATTTCTAACCCCATGCCCTTCTTTACTCCATTTGCGACTCAACATTGTCGACAAAAACATCAGGTACGTAATTCATCAACTACACCAACAAAGACGCATTAATTTCGTGAGCAGCGGGCCTAAAGGCAATGGTTCAAGACCAGTGAGAGAAAAGTAATAGTTTAGTACTGTACACTTCTGTACTTCTGAGACTGAGTATGGAAATTTTGATTCAGGAAACTACTGCCGAAGTAGTAATAATTTCTAACTTCTGTTCATCTTTTATGACGTGCCATTGCCTGACGAATAGGTTTATCGGTCGCAGTTCCCCGTTTGGAGCTTATCAGTCGGTGCTCGTAGAATGACGCCTCATTATCTCCTCTCGCCTTTTACATGTGTCAACGCGTTACCCACCGCCTTCAATATCTGTTACTAATCTTATTTGCTTGCGTCGTATGCGCTCGCTGCCTTGGTTCCCTCTTTCGCTTCCGTAAGGTCAAGTGGCGTTGTAACTCGATGAAAACAAAATGTTTTGTGGCTTCTTATTGTTCTACATCTGCTGACGTTCGTGTGCGTTTGCGCATGCGCATGCGCGTGTGGGAAACGTACGCACGGTGGGTCTCTTGAGCACAAAGCATCTTTCCTGCACGCTACAAAAGAATCGCGATGAAACTTGAGTCGCCTAAGCCGGTTTACCTCTATGTACTCTTGCTGGGCTTCCTTCTTTGACTCTTTCACTATCTTTCAATCATGTAGCTTGGGGGGGAGGGGGAGAAGGGAAAGGGAAAGTGGGGAGCACTGTACTGCTATAGAAACTGTACTAACATTAAACACAGGAATGGTGGTTGGGGGAAATGCGAAGTGGCAGTGACAGATGAGGAAGCCGGGTAACGAAAGAAAAGATGGGAAATAGATGAAAAGAGGAGAATAATCAAGTGGAAGGCGGAAGCCAGAGGGGAAATTACCGGGAAGAGATTAGGAAAAACAACAATGGCGACATTTAACGAGGAATGTCCACTCTGTATAAAAGGCAAACAGAATCAGGCGGTGACAGTATTCTGTGGAGAATTAGATTTAAGAGCAAGCCGGAAATATACGTGGGAAAAACGAAGATCGTGCAAGGAAAAAACGTTTCGTGAAAGACACAACAATCTCTGTTGCCTGGCTAAATGTTCCTCGGTACCTCATTATGTGCTTTGATCACAGCAAAATAAAAACATTTTGCAGGCTTTGGTCAAAAGAGAATTAATACATTTTGCAGGCTTTGGGCACAGCAAATAAAAACATTTTGCGGGGCCTTGTTCGAAGGAAAATAGAAACATTTTGTAGGCCTTTGGTTAAAACAAAACACATTTTGCAGGCTTTGGTCAAAGAAAAATTAAAACATTTTGCGGGGTTTTGTTCAAAGCAAATAAAAACATGTTGCAGGCTTTGGTCTAAGCAGAATAAGAAACATTTTCCAGGTTTCGGTCATAACAAATAAAAAAATTTTGCGGGGTTTTCTTCAAAACAAAATAAACACATTTTGGGGGCTTTGGTCAAAACAGAATAAAAACATTATTCAGGCTTTGGTCACAGCAAATAAAAACATTTTTTAGTTTGGCCAAAAGAAAACACATTTTGCAGACTTTGGTCACAGCAAATAAAAACGTTTTGCAGGCTTTGGTTACAGCAAATAAAAGCATTTTGCAGGCTTTGGTCACAGCAAATAAAAGCATTTTGCAGGCTTTGGTCACAGCAAATAAAAAAATTTGCAGGCTTTGGTCAAAGCAGAATAAAAAACATTTTGCAGGCTTTGGTCAAAGCAGAATAAAAATCTTTTGCAGGCTTTGGCCACAGCAAATAAAAACATTTTGCGGGGTTTTGTTCAAAGAAAAATAAACGCATTTTGCAGGCTTTGGTCAAAGCAGAATAAAAACATTTTGCAGGTTTTGATCAAAACAAAACACATTTTGCAGACTTTGGTCACAGCAAATAAAAACATTTTGCAGGCTTTGGTCAAAGCAAATAAAAACATTTTGCAGGATTTTTTGTCTAAGCAGATAAAAACATTTTGCAGGCTTTGGTCAAAACAAAACACATTTTGCTGGCTTTGGTCAAAGCAGAATAAAAAACATTTTTCAGGGTTTATGCAAAGCAAAATAAAAAAAAAACATTTTGCAGGCTTTGGTAAAAAAAAAATAAAAACGTTTTGCAGGCTTTGGTCAAAGCAGAATAAAAACATTTTGCAGGCTTTGGTCATAGCAAATTAAAACATTTTGCAGGCTTTGGTCAAAGCAAAATAAAAACATTTTGCAGGTTTTGGGCAAAACAGGATAAAAACATTTTGCAGGATTTGGTCACAGCAAATAAAAAACATTTTGCAGGCCTCGGTCAAAGCAAAATAAAAATATTTGCAGTCTTTGGTCAAAGCAAAATAAAAACATTTTGCAGGCTTTGGTCACAGCAAATTAAAACATTTTGCAGTCTTTGGTCAAAGCAAAATAAAAACATTTTGCGGACTTTGGTCAGAGCAGTATAAAAACATTTTGCAGGCTTTGGTCAAAGCAAAATAAAGATATTTTGCAGACTGGGGACCGCCCGCCTATTCTCTGTTTTTCCGTCTGTCCCTAGAATGATTGTCGAGGTTGCCAATAACATTTAAATCACAAAAGTATTGTAGCTTGAAAATAGCGAGAATGACTCGGGGCCTTTCGATACATTCGTGGAAATCGATGTCTAGATGACGCACGCACGGACGTAATAATAAGTCCGCGAGTGATTATTTACATATAAACGGCTTAGAGTTTGTTTATAAGTATTTGATGGATGAGCCAAAACGCGTAATCCATTTTTGGGATTCACAGTATGTCACTTTTCTCGGAAGAAAAGAAAAACAAAAAAGTGCTAAATTAAAGTGTTATCATGTTTTGTGTTTGGGTGGCGCCAAAAATAGCGGGCGATGGATAATTAAGGATGAATGACGTAGAAAGAAGGAAAGTCCTGTTGAGGAAAAATATCTTACGGGTTGGAACCATTTACTAGACGTTATCGCCTATTTTCTCTTTCAAGACTATTCCTTATTTTCCAGGCTTAAGATACCTGCCCCCTCCCCTCCCTCCCCTCCCTCCGCTCCCCACTCTACCATTCCCCCCGTTCTCTCTATAATATCAAATTCGGATGTGGATCATCATCTTTGTGCCATATTTATAATGAGAAGAAAATGGATGGCGTTACTCTTCTTCTTCTATTATTTTCCCGGGGAAACTTTAGAGGGTTTTAATTATCGTAATTGAGGGGAGGCTCGTCTATCCTCCCCCCTTTTTTTATCCCTGTTACGTATCCTCCTCCTCCTCCTCCTCCTCGTGCTTCTGTTCTGACTGTCCCTTTTTTTCCTCTCTCGTTCCCTTGACCACAACGGCGGCCTTCTTTCGGGATCACCTCTTTGTTTCCCTGTCGATTTCAAGACGCTCGTTTTGGCCGGCATCGCCTTTGCTCTCCCTATCATCATCATCAGCATTATAATTACTACATTATAAATATCATCACTTTTATTTCCCACTTTCAACCCCCTCCGCATCATTTCTTACGCTGCTACCTCATCATTGGTTAGTATTGCAATTTACTTTTATTACCGTCATTGTATCCTGCTTGGCATCATCATTATTTTTATGCTCATCATCATCATTATAATCATCATCACTTTTACTTCCTACTTCCACCCCATCCAGCATCAATGATCTCTTACCCTGCTACCTCATCATTTTATATGTTGCAATGTACATTTTATTCCCATCATTGTATCCTCGGCATCATCATTATTATCACATGTTCATAATCTTCATCGTAATCATTATCACTTTACTTCCCACTTCTCCTGGGTCATCTCTTACTCTACTACCTCATCATTATAAGGCATGCAATGTACTTCGCATTATCATCCTCGTGTACTCCTCGGCATCATCATTATAATTATCATCAACTTTTTTACTTTTAACTCCCCCTCCCCGCGTCATCTGTACCCCCTACCTCATCGTTATAATCATCACTGTAACCTGGGTATTGTAATTTTCATCGTGTGGTCATTATCTTCATCATAATTATCATCACTTTTACTTCCCACTTACTCACCCCCACCCCCGCAGCGTCATCTCTTATCCTTCTGCCTCATCGTTATAAGTGTCACAGTGTACTTACCATTAACATTATTGTATCCTCGTCGTCATCATCATTTTCACCGTATGTTCATCATCTTCATCATAATTATCACCACTTTTACTTCCTCACCCCCGGCCCATCTCTTACCCAGTTACCTCATCATTATAAGTATTGCTATGTACTTCTCTTTATCAACATTGTATCCTACTAGCATTATCATTTTCATCTTATATTCATCATCATTATCATCATCATCATAATTATCATCACTTTTACGTGACCTACCCCCTGCCATTCTTATCCTGCTACCTCATTATTATAATCAATGCAGTATACCTCTCATTATCATCATTGTATCTTCGCCATCATCATCATCGTCATTACATGCTGCTTCTTTGACCCTTGGGTATCATCATCGGTGTTCCTACTATTGTTTCCTTTGTCAGTGGTAGTTATCATGATGTTTTATCTTCATGTTACGATCTCCGCTTTTATCGAAATCTTGACCGAGATGTAGAACAGAGGAAAACTTATTTGTCACACGAAGTAGATTTAATTCTTGGATACTGTGGCATCACCACTGGGTCGTATGTTACGTTACTCAGAAAGTTGCACGAGTGACTGAAAAATTTCCCTGCCTAATTTATCTTTTATTATTTATCTCTTTCACATTTATCTTTCGTCATCATCATCGTCATCAGCAGCAAAGCAAAAAGTATTGTTGCAAAGTTTGCAATCGAATGCTCGATGGTCAACTCGTTGCTGAACTTGGAGGGCTTCGACGCAGACTGCTCGAGTTATATGCGTTACTGAGATTTTCCAGAGTTTCTCTTGGCTGTTTTTCACGTTTTGTTTTATGAGGGTGGGGTGGGGGCAAGACTCATGTATTAAAATGATCGAGTGCCTCGTGTCAAAGGCATATCCCTGATCATTTTGGGTACCAACCCTTCTAAGGTCGGACAAAGATGTAGCAAAATAATTAAGCTTTCCTCCTATATAAGAACAAGAGTGAAGAAATATGACTGAATTGTTAATTCTTCAATTCAGATATAGTAATATTTTTCGATCTTCGTTTGAAAACGCCCTCTATATCCATATAACTATCAGAGTAACTCTATCCTAATGATGTGTAATGAATACATGTGTGTATGTATATACACAGACATATATGTATGTGTATGTATGTATGTATGTATGTATGTATGTATGTATGCATGCATGCTTTTTTCAGCGTATAAAAGCAATAAACGATTAAACACTTGGCTAGAACGGTAGAGGTGGGCTTATTCCAACTCAGGTAAATGTATATGAATTCGAAAGCTGTGTGTACGTTTGAACGGGAACAGACATACCATTCTTCGTGGTCAGGTGGTTAACGTTACCTCATTCTGATATTCCGCTTGTGGATTCAGATTGCCGGGCATGAATACCTTCATTTGATTCTTCATTTGGATCCTAGGATTTGTAGTAACAAGCGTATCCAAAATATAAAATCAGCGAGAAATGTATATGAAATTATTGTGGTTATCACAAATACACGTATCTGGTAAAAAGCGACCAATACTATCTAATGTATATATATATATATATATATATATATATATATATATATATATATATATATATATATATATATATATATATATATATATATATATATATATATATATATATATATATACATAGATAGATAGTACTGATCAGTTTTTACCAAATCTATAAAAAACAACTTTTATTGATTTGATTAGTGACCAATTAATAGTTACTGCTTCTCGTTTTTCGGTATCCGGACACGAAGTGACTGATAAGTGGGCAATAAGAAAAAATAGGGTCAAATATGGTGGTAAAAAAAAAAACAGCTCTTGGAAATCTTTTAGAGCTTCAGACTAAAGGGTAATTTGGAAATGACAAATTGAGTTTTTATCGAAGTTAAAAAAACTGTGAGCCACTATATATATATATATATATATATATATATATATATATATATATATATATATATATATATATATATATATATATATATACATACATATATATATACATATATATATAATATGTATATAATATATATATGTATATAATATATATATATATATATATATATATATATATATATATATATATATACATATATATTTTATAATATATATACAGTATATATGTATATAATATATATATATATATATATATATATATATATATATATATATATATATATATATATATATTTAACAGTTTTAATGATAAAAAACTTAATTGTCATTTCAGAAATCACTGCTGAGTCTGAACTCTAAAAAATTTCAAATTTACCACCATATTGTTCTTTTTATACCACTTATCCGTCACTAATGTCCTTGCAAGCAAGTCAACAACTGTAATTTTAGCAATCAAATCACACATATAGTGTTTCTAGAGAGAAAGAGAGAGCGAGAGAGAAAAAAAAAGGTATTCGCAAAAAATGTTTTAGCAACGTTACTCCTTGACACGAAGGACCTAAGTAACAGTTCGCGTGAAAGTAATTGGTAAGCGCTTACTGTTTTACCTTCTGATTGAGGGCTTCCTGACTTTTAAGTAGCCGTTCCTTGTCGGCGTGAGCGATGGCTTTCCCAGGTATTATACACCTACCAATCTTAACATGCTTTCATTGATGTTCGCAAATGGAAGGTGGATTTCATGTGGTCAGGTATGTATTCTACCTTGGTTTTGGTTAAAGCAGTGGATGATAATTGTATATATATATATATATATATATATATATATATATATATATATATATATATATATATATATATATATGAAGCAGTTAATGTGGAGGTTTTACTGCAGTATTTTTTTATCCACGATTCAGCAGTTGAAAGCATGAATGTGGTTGTGGCCATTATGTTGTTTTTCCCTTGTGTCTCTTCTATCAGGGGAACCCGCTTAATGTATATATACGTACGTACATGCATACATGATATACATACATATATATATTACATATATATATATATATATAATATAATATATATTATATATATATATATATATATATATATATATATATATATATATATATATAATTGTATTCTTTGATCTACTAGTCATATTCTGTCAATATAATTTTTTATTTTAATACCAGTAAGAATTAATCTTTTTGGACATACTGCGATTTTCTTCCTAAGAACAGTGTCAGCCAACTTTACAAGTGAGAGCACCAGTGTGCAGTAGGTAAATTAGGCCAGTCCTGTTACATCCCATTATGCCTCTGATCATGTTGACAGTGAATTGTATGCTGTGCAGTATGTTGACTGTTGTGTATTTCAACCTTTTTGGGAAAGGACTGGGGCTTAGGGGGTTAGTGCCGTCAGTGCACCTCACAAGGTGTGCTGTAGGCATTACTGAAGGTTCTTTGCAGCGTCCCTTCGGCCCCTGGCTGCAACCCCTTTCGTTCCTTTTACTGTATCTATATTCATATCTGTCTTCCATCTTGCTATCCACCCTCTCCTAACAATTGATTCACAGTACAACTGCGAGGTTTTCCTCCTGTTGTACCTTTCAAACCTACTCTCAATTTCCTTCCAGCGCTGAATGACCTCATAGGTCCCAGTGTTTGCCTTTGGCCTAAACTCTGTATTCCATTCCCTTCCACAAACATGAAAATTACTTATATTTCTCCTGATACGCAACTGTAAATACAGGTATCCCTACTTGCTGGCAGAACATTGACTCGTAACTTTTAATCACAAGTACACAAAGTAACGCGTGCGTGATTAAAAGTTACGAGTCAGTGTTTTGCCAGCAAGAGGTATACCTGTATTTACAGTTGTGTATCAGGAGGAATATAAGTAATTTTCATGATTGTGTCTTTAGTTATAATTGAAATAAGATGTACCGAAAAAGCCCAGGCTTATAGTATGACAGATCTTATCTAGCAGGTTATAGCGGTGTTCGCAGATCTTCTAAGACAAATGGTGCCTCTCCCTTATTAAATGGTACGTAGCATTATGGTGCCAATCTTATTTTATGGTTGATGATATCTGTCACAACGTGAACGACGTGGCATACTTGGCATGCGTAGTCTGTCATATATTAGTACAAGTTGAGGTACAGTGACTGAGGCGTAAAGATGTCTTCATTTCACAGTAGTTCTACTCTTGCAAGTTGAGTTACAGTGACTGAGGCGTAAAGATGTCTTCATTTTATAGTAGTTCTTCTCTTGCGACGTTTGAGATTTGATGAATGGGATAGAGTAGAGCAGACGGTTGATTTGCGAAGAGACTTTTCATTCTCTAAACATTACCCTACAAACTGTTGACTTCATTACTTCGCCTACTCGGTTGATGAAATAGAAGAAAATAGAAGCATACGAAAATCGCTGATGAAATAAGATATCATAAACTGTTGATGTAAAGTATACATAAATCAAAAACTGATGTCAAAATGAAATGCCACCAAGAATATAACAGTGAAATCTGAACTCGGTTAAGTTTGACGAAAGATTTAAATGGCCGTGAAAATAAGAAATATTGGTACTCTTCAGTGGTTTTAATAACAGGGGGAACTTCTTGCAGGCTGTTAATGAACTGAAATATGCACTGTTTACTGTATTTTATGAACAAGAATAATATTAAAAGCGAAGAGACTGCAAATCCCCGCAAAAGGCTGAGCAGTCTTCTCCCAATAGGTTTCTTCTCCCTCAAAAGTTACATTCGTATCTGTAGCAAAATATAATCAATTGCTACCACGCGAGAGTCCCACGTTTCGTAGGATATTCATAAAAATCCACTCTTAATTTTTTGTGTAAACATGATAAGAAACGGACAAACGGAATCCAAAATCTATCCTTGGCGGAGGTAATAATAATAATAATAATAATAATAATAATAATAATAATAATAATAATAATAGTCATATGGTAGAAAATTGGGAATAATTTATACACTGACCTTCATATTCATTTACCCGTTAGTTCTTCATATCCATGATATGTGCCTTAACATTATGAAAGTGTGAACAAAATTAATCTGTTCATGTGACGTTCAGTGTGTGAAAAACGTTACGCATGTACCGAACTTGTCCTTCTATTACGTACATACATAAGTACGGAACAAGAAATGATTACGTAATAACTCTTTGCAACACGGCATACTCCATCCTGTACATTAGGTTATAAGTAACGTACATTGTGTTCTATTGTGAACAACAGTTTCGTGTTTTTTCAATATTTCAAATAAAGAGAAAAGCTTTCAGCCTCCTAATCTTTGCATCTTCCATCTCCTCGTCTGGTAAATTATGTCGATGAACCGCCCTCATTTTTCTGATGTCTTCGACCTTGGAAAGTACCGAGTGTGTGAGGTTATTGTGATTTTCGATTAATGCTCTTGGCTTTTGGTGCTGTGACCTCTATTTGTCAATATTTCTTCACACAAAAAACGCATGTGAACGCCGCATTTGCAACGAATAACTGAAATAATTTCTAATCAGACGTATTGGACATCTCATTTTTGACAGTCTAGACTGCTGACGAGGTTTGGACAGATCCTGCACTTGCCTTCGTGTAAAACATGACGAGGTTTGGACAGATCCCTCAGGACTCCTGCACTTCCCTTCGTGTAAAACAAACCAGTTTCGTGTGATGAAATTTGTTATCGTCCGGCAAAATTCATTCATTCTCAGACCGGCGTGTTTATGTCCCCTCTCTCTCTCTCTCTTTGCATCCTTTCTCCCATTACATCACTCATTACCAGTAAATTATGCAAGATGATGAACATTCATTCTGTGATTACGTCTTTAGGAAGTGGGAAAGAAACCTGAGCCTTCCTTGAGGGCCTTTCATGCATCCAGAAATTTCTCGACTGTAGAGGTGAGAGGGGAGGTCCCCGGTTACGTCACGCGCTTGTTCGTGGAGATAGCTTGTGCTTCCCCTATTGTTTGTTGCTCATCGCGTTTGTTTTCTGTAGCCTTTGATGATCAGTGGAGAAGTGGAAAACTATCCTTTCTTACACACACACACACACACACACATATATGTATATATATATATATATATATATATATATATATATATATATATATATATATATGAAATCACTTGGGAACGTGTTTCACTGAAAATAAATTTCTGACTCACATCAGGACCGACCCCGGTCTTGGAAGTGAGAATCAGGGCGTTAGCAGTTCATCCACACTGGACTCTCGCTTGAAGGACAGGGGTTTCAGTCAATATCAAAAAAAATAATATATATACATACATATATATATATATATATATATATATATATATATATAATAACTATATATATATATATATATATATATAAAATATATATATATATATATATATATATATATATATATATATATAATATATATATATATATATATATATATATATATATATATTATATATATCTACTGTATATCTATATATATATATATATATATATATATATATATATATATATATATATATATATACAGATATAGATATATATGTATATATATATATATATATATATATATATATATATATATATATATATATATGCGGTGTTTCTTTTTCATACACAGCTGTACATACTGTGTGGATATATATTTTATGTAGGCTATATATCTCAGTGCTTCTGTACAACAAACAATAAGAATGTTTTTACCTAGACGGGAAGAAGCATCAGAGGATGTTTTTAATGAAGAGGACTGGAGATTCCTACGTCACTGGGAAGGAAATCACTGTTTCCTAATGATCACTAGTAGAACTTTTTTTTTTTATTCTTGTTTATTTGTAAAGGGAATATTTGTGCTTTATTCCATGAATGGCGGATAAATCGAATCTTATGTCACAGTTCTCTTGAAAAAAAAAATGTTTTTGTCGTATGAAGCATTATGTTTAGGAAATGTCCAACAGTTTTTCCGCCTAACGCTCGTTAGAAAGTTGTATACAGGATTGAATCTTTAATGCTCAAACTAAGATCGCTAAATCGTAGATGCTCTCTCTCTCTCTCTCTCTCTCTCTCTCTCTCTCTCTCTCTCTCTCTCTCTCTCTCTCTTGTCACTAGCATAGCACAATCTACCCATACTATCTTACAAAAGCATAATAAGTTGCGTAACACAGGATACGGTTTTTCGTCTCAAATGCACTCGCGTGAGATTACTAAAACTAGTCCATTAGAGTGTTTCGGCGAGTTTTTACGTAGAAGATTCTAATAGACTTCAGGAACATAAAGATGATCTTATATGTTATCAGTTTTACCAACGCAAGTGGTAGCAACTGATTTCAACACTTGAACAGTTCACAGGAGGCTTCATTGACTGAATTTTACAAGGTTCTTCTTTTCCGAAGCGATGGATGAACACGGTATGTTTTCGTTGCAACAAGTTATTATTTTGTAAACATGTTTGGATTTTCCTGTGAACTGGCAGAATTTATATTGCAATTTTAAAGACAACGGTTACAACAGCGGTTCCAGTTTTAAGCGCGATAAAGTGGGCAATATATCACGAAGATTTCATTTTGAACAGCATTAAAATGAATGTATTTTCTGCGCCACAGGATGTTCGTACACTTGAAAAGACCTCATATCGTGTGTGATACCTGTTGTATCGTGAATAAATCTACGAATATAATTTTATAATTTTGTAATGCTGGAGTAACGTTAACATTTCACATATTTTTTATTCCGAAGTAGTGCCAGAATTTTGAAAAATTTCCCCATAAGTATTCTCGCACGCTGTATACCGAATATTTGTACATTTTGTTTAATAACTCACCCCAAGGTGTTTGTTGTATTTTTACTTTTCTGTAAAAGAAAACTATTGTGCCGGCTTTGTCTGTCCGTCCGCACTTTGTTCTGTCCGCCCTCAGATCTTAAAAATTACTGAGGCTAGAGGGCTGCAAATTGGTATGTTAATCATCAACCTCCAATCATCAATCATACAAAATTGCAGCCCTCTAGCCTCAGTTGTTTTGAGTCTATTTAAGGTTAAGATTAGCCATAATCGTGCTTCTGGCAACGATATAGGATAGACCACCACCGGGCCGTGGTTAGAGCTTCATGGACCACGACTCATACAGTATTATACCGAGACCACCGGAAGATAGTGTCCTTGATTATTCGCTGGACAGAAAACTCGATTGCGCTGAAGAAACTTCGGCGCAGTTTTTCTTGTTTTATGTTTGTATTTTGTCGTTAACTGTTAGTGGCCTGTCAAGGGGCACTTGTTTTCATATGCAATTCAAGGGAATGATGGTTGCAGTCTGAGAATGTTTATGGCGTCAGACTAGTTCATAACTCTCTCTCTCTCTCTCTCTCTCTCTCTCTCTCTCTCTCTCTCTCTCTCTCTCTCTCTCTCGTATGGAATATTTCAGTTAAGAGATATCCTCTTACTCATCTCTTACTCTCTCTTTTTCTCTGTATAGTGAAAGAGAAAACTAGTTTTCCTCTTTATTGAAGATATAGATTTTTTTCCTTTCTCTGCTCAAAGAGAGACTTCTCTCTCTCTCTCTCTCTCTCTCTCTCTCTCTCTCTCTCTCTCTCTCTCTCTCTCTCTCTCTCCCCTTTAACACACTTACACCTAAACGGTATTCAGACAATCTTTTGAGAGCAAAAGTGAGTGCAAGAGTGCTTGCAGATTTTTACAAACATCACAGGTAATTGCGACCTCCCAAGGACCGAGTCAATAGAGGGAGTTTCGAGATATGTTTGGCATCAGCTCTAGATCACATAAAAGTGACAGAGGACCCGGTGACGGGAAAAACACACCGTTGAAAGTAAGCATCAGCTGTTAACAATTTTTGCCTCACCGTCTATTGTTAAACCGTGCGGGGGCGAGGCATACGAAAGCACTCTAGGAGGCGTATGACTGTGTTCGCTCTGCGTTTACACGTAAAATAGGGCACACTTCATTATGTTAGCTTTTTATAAAGAATTAGCTTCCTTATTCACGCTGAAGTTTATCGGACATTTTTTAATGTTTATTTGAGTAAAATTTACATACACGCATATGTTTGTGTGTGTGTGTATATATATGGTGTGTGTGTGTGCATACATATACATATATATATATATATATATATATATATATATATATATATATATATATATATATATATATATATATATATATATATATATATATATATACATACATACATATACATATTTATATATATATTCACATGTGTATGTGAATATATATGTGTATACATACATACATATATGTGTAGATGTATGTATGTACGTGTATATGCATGTATTGTTCACAGTTAAATTGTGTACATTTTAAATCACAAAAAAGGTTCTGTGATTCTTCAGTTCAAACGACACACTAAAGCTTTAGAGTAATAAAAGCCGTGCATTTTTTCATTAAAATAAGGGTGCTTATGGGATAGTATTGCCACTTGTCTTCATGTTACTGCAGTGGTCAATATTCATGTAGTTCATTGTAGTTATCCCTTATTTTATTTCAGTGTGGTTTTGCAAAGCATTAAAGGGTGCTGTGAACCTTTCCCCCTCCCGGATTTTTGTCTGAAAAATGATCAGTTGTGAATTTTACATGTGTGTATATATATATATATATATATATATATATATATATATATATATATATATATATATATATATATATATATACGATGCACATGAGTTCATTATTTCATTATATGTAAGTTTGTGTATATATATACACCTAGTATATACTGTATATATACTGTATATCTTGCATATGAAGCTCATTATTTCATTATATGTGAAAATATATATATATTATATATATATATATATATATATATATATATATATATATATCGATGCGTATGAAACTCATTATTTCCTTTTATGTAAAAAAAATATAAATTATATATGTGTGTGTATGTTTATATGTACATAGAGTTATAAATAGTATATATATGATCTGAAATTGTTATGATCGAAGTCAGATCCATATTTGATCCCCGACTTCCAATTACGACCTTGACCTATGCACCAGCATCACTATGTAGTTTCTGTCTGTATAGTTCAAAAATAATGCCAAGATTAAATTCTTACTTGACTTTTGATCTACAGGCATGACTGGCACTTAATCGGCTTCATTATGAACTATGCATGACGAATATAAAATCTTGATTCCATGTATGGAAGAAATAAATGTGATGGTCAAGGTTAAATTTTTGTGTGGCCTTATGCCCCTTTAGTGTAACATTTAACTGTAACTAGATCTTATGCTGACCATCGTCTTTGATAAAGGATTATGCTTGCCAAATATCAAGTCTCTACATCCTATAGTTCTAAAGTAAAAGCGAAGTTTAAATTCCAGTAAGGCAGTATAACCTAGGATCAGCCGATCACGATTAGTTTCAGTGGTTGTAGCTGCGGGTATTTTCCGTCGACAAAAAAAAAAAAAAAAAAATGGCTATAGTGGGTTTTCCATGACAGCTATAAAGCCTTTATCTTCTATAGTTTAGGAGCTACGGCCAAAGCCAGGTGCCTTTTTGACCTCTGACCTAGTGTAACCTTAACCTTGGCCACACTGTTTTACACACGCAAACACACACATATATATGTCTATGTATATATATACATATATATATAATATATATATATATATATATATATATATATATATATATATATATATATATTACATAAATGTTATGCATAAATATAAATCTTGATATTTAGTGTCCACCCAGCCGCTTAACAATTTTATTGCAGTTGAAAATTAGCCTACGGGCAGTGAACTTCACATTACGATGTCCCATCGTCCAGCCCGTGGCCAGCCCCTCACTACTGACTTCTCTATAAGTGGGCAGAAGAAAAGTACCTTGACCTGAGCTACGGAACTGTTAAATAACCTTCTCTTAAGGCAACGCCGCCAAGTTTTCAAAACCTTCCTTTTTGATTTTCTGTCCTTCAAATTGGCAAGAAGAAAGGGCAAGAGCCTGCCGTGAGTCACGTTGCCCTGTGGGATGACGTTGCACTACGGTCCACTACATCATCAAGAGTGAGAATTCATACACGAGAGCCGCATCTGTGGGTTCTGGCAGGGTAATTAACTTTCGAGTGTAATTGAGTGTTTCGGTAAAGGAAGCGAGACAACGCCGCGTTTGATGTTAGACTGACTCTAGGAAATCTCCGCCAACAGTATTATGTCACCGAGCCGTATTTTCCCCGAGCGTCTGAAACACAAGGATTTCGTCTACCGTTCTATGTCATTCCCTTGAAAATCTTCCCGACCTGCGTTTGTTTCACGGAGATCAGGACTAGGGATTTTTTTCTATCTTTCCCTCAAACGCCCACGAGCTTGACTCGCCTCTGTCCCTCCTACGCCGCCCCTGGGTTTATATACTCAAGGGTCTCGTTTTAAGGGATTGCCCTGCAAACGTATAGTTAAGCTTGCGTGGGTGCGACCACAGGATGGGTTGATAAGGTGTCGGGAGGCGACGGGTCGACGTCCTTTTAGCATAAATTGAAAAATTCACTCATTAGAAAATGCGCAGTGAGATTGTGTACGATTTTTCTTTGTGTTTATGTTAGCACTCCTCCGTTTAGGTTTTAAGGGATTAGTGTGGGAAGAATTTCAGTTATATCTAGATTTCTTTTGATTGTCTGTCTGTCTGTGCACAGTGAAGGATTATTTTTTTCTCTTTCACAAGAGTAGCGTCATTATCAGAGCACAGAGGCGGTCATCTCTCTTGCGTATTTCGAGAGGCATCTTCATTCTGATTCAGGACGTGTACTCTGTCCTAACAGCATATTTTATAGAGTAAAGCCTCTTTCATTTAAATTTTTTTTTCTCTCTCTCTCCTCCTCCTCTTCAGATGTACGTGCGCACTTGTATACATACATGAATATTGTTTATTTCAAACCGTACAGGTGATTTGTTTATTTCATAATTATAAGATTACTCAAGTCATGGATTATGCTTGTCGTTCTTTTGTCTGAGTTTCCTAACCATAAAGTTAATGGACATATTCCCAATGCTTAAGGATTACATGTGTCTCGCTAGTAATTTAAGAAATCCTAGAGGAATTTATTCAAGCTAGTTGCCATTCATAATCTATATTATTATTCAGTTATTTATTGATTTCGAAGAGCATATTGCCACTCGAGGAAGTTATATATTATAATCATGAATAATTGTAGGTGCTGTTAAACGTCTTAAGTATTAGCTGAAACATCACTTAACATATAAATAAATATGAATAGTCCAAGATGTTTTGTAATTATATCCTTCTGTACTCGCTACTTTGGTTTAAGAAAAAATCTCGCACCATTTTCAGACAGTGCTGTTGTTCTTCACTTAAACTTGGAAAGGAAAAGATATATTTTGGTGGGGCTTGATTTACCGGTATGTGGAAACCGAGTGAAACATTAGCGTTTTAGTGTTCTGTAAAAGAAAACTATTGAGATAGCTATTTGTCTGTCCTTCCGCCCTTAGATCTTAAAAACTACCGAGGCTAGAGGGCTGCAAATTTGTATGTTGATCATCCTCCCTCCAATCATCGTACATACCAAATTGCAGCCCTCTAGCCTCAGTAGTTTTTATTTGATTTAAGGTTAAAGTTAGCCATGATCTTGCGTCTGGCACCTTCACGGGCCACCACCAGGCGGCGGCTGAAAGTTTCATGGGCCGCGGCTGAGAGTTTTATGGGCCGTGGTTGAGAGTTTCATACAGCATTATATCCTGTACAGAAAACTCGATTGCGCCGAAGAAACTTCGGCGCATTTTTTACTTGTTTCAGTTGTTATCTCTTGTGCCTCCTGCAATATTATATATATATATATATATATATATATATATATATATATACACACATATATACATATGTATATATGTATGTACAGTATATGTATGTATACATGCATGCATGTATCTACGTATGTATATATTCATGCATGTATGTATTTATGTATGCATGTATAAATATGCAAGTATGTACTGCCCATACACTTAACCATTTAGGCACAGAAAGCAGATAATGCTATAGTTCACTGCAAAGGAGATTCATCTTCAGCAACTGAAATATGACGTGGCAGTGACTGCTGTCTTGCGTTTAATTGGAACCACCAACTTCTACGAGAAAGAAACTGCTTCACATTAATGAAAAAAAAAAACTTGAAACGCGGATGAATCCTTGATACTTTGCGTGGTGTTCTGTGTCTGGCAATCATCTTATAGATATGCGGCAACGATGCAGTATTACAAAAATGAAAATTAGTTAAATAATGTCTTTAATTGTTCTGTTTGTATTTGCGGGATTTTAGGGGGACAGGACTTAGTTTCATTGGAAAGTGTCTCTTCTGTTTGTAAGAGTATTATGAAATCTGGAGTTTAAACATATCAAAAATAGCATATTAATTTTAGGAGAGTTCAGTATCACATTCAATACTCTTCCCTCCTCCTACGCTTGCTTATTTTTTTCCTGTTAATTTTTCTTCCTCATCCTGCTATTTCCGTCTTTCTTTACTGTAGTTTTTCATATCGAGTCAAATGAAGGAAGACCATAAATCTCTCTCTCTCTCTCTCTCTCTCTCTCTCTCTCTCTCTCAGCTACTCAAAGGATTGTCCGAGTGGTGGGCTTCAGATTTTTAAAATCCCTTTGCATTTTTAAGGTGCTGGACATCTCGTTAGTGGACGATGGGAAAGAAAAGGGGGACCCGAGAAGGAGGAAAACCTAAGATGATGATGGTCATTGGAAGAGGGATGAAATAAAAGAACGAAAGATGGGGTATATATATATATATATATATATATATATATATATATATATATATATATATATATATATATATATATATATATAAAGGAGAGAGAGAGAGAGAGAGAGAGAGAGAGAGAGAGAGAGAGAGAGAGATATATGATCACTATGAATCTTATGGAGAGAAAGGCAGTGAAGTAAAAGTTTGCCTTCAAGTGATGATGAAGTAGCCTAGGCATCCAAGCAGTCTCACCCCCTCTCTCTCTCTCTCTCTCTCTCTCTCTCTCTCTCTCTCTCTCTCTCACTGGGGATTCACTGGCAGTTATATCGATCGCTCGCTCGCATTCCCAACCCCATTCCAGGAGTATGCGGTACTTGTGCACCGTGCGTATATGGGGGTGATTCTAATTTTAGGATGGTCGAGATTTATATGCCGCTTCTTCTCAATCCTGCTTTTACCATGTTCATTTTCAGTATGTCATAAATATATAGTATATATATATATATATATATATATATATATATATATATATATATATATATATATATATATATATATATATATATATATATATATATATATATAACTATATATATATATATATTTTTTTTTTTTTTTTTTTTTTCTCATAAAACATTGAGCCACAAATATCATGTACAGTCCACCAAGGGGTATTATAGTTAATTAGTACTTCGTCACCTCCAGGATTCGATTGAGCTGATATTACAGTATACATAGTTAAAAAATGTGTTTGGAACATCACGAAGACTTTAAAAAGTTGGTAGAAAATGTATCTGGGACATCACAAAGACTTAAGAAAGTTGGTAGGAAATATATCTGGGACATCACAAAGACTTAAGAAAGTTGGTAGGAAATATATTTGGGACATCAAAAGACTTAAAACATATGGTAGAAAATATATTTGGGACACCACAAAGACTTAAAACATATGGTAGAAAATATATTTGGGACATCACAAAGACTTAAGAAAGTTGGTAGAAAATGTATTTGGGACATCACAAAGACTTAAGAAAGTTGGTAGGAAATATATTTGGGACATCACAAAGGCTTAAAACATATTGTAGAAAATATGTTTGGGACATCACAAAGACTTAAGAAAGTTGGTAGAAAATATACTTGGGACATCACAAAGACTTAGGAAGGATGGTAGAAAATATATTTGGGACATCACAAAGACTTAAGAAAGTTCGTAGAAAATATATCTGGGACATCACAAAGACTTAAGAAGGTTGGTAGGAAATATATTTGGGACATCACAAAGACTTAAGAAAGTTGGTAGAAAATATATTTGGGACATCACAAAGACTTAAGAAAGTTGGTAGAAAATATATTTGGAACATCACAAAGACTTAAGAAAGTTGGTAGGAAATATATTTGGGACATCAGAAAGACTTAGGAAAGGTGGTAGAAAATATATTTGGGACATCACAAAGACTTAAGAATGTTGGTAGAAAATAGATTTGGGACATCACAAAGACTTAAGAAGGTTGGTAGAAAATATATTTGGGACATCACAAAGACTTAAGAAAGTTGGTAGGAAATATATTTGGGACATCGCAAAGACTTAAAACATGGTAGAAAATATATTGGGGACATCACAAAGACTTAAGAAAGTTGGTAGGAAACATACTTGGGACATCACAAAGACTTAAAAAGTTAAGTATACCTTAGTTTTACCAGACCACTGAGCTGATTAACAGCTCTCTAGGCTGGCGAAGGATTAGACTTATTTTACGTGGCTAAGAACCAATTGGTTACTTAGCAACGGGACCTACAACTTATTGTGGAATCCGAACCAATTATAAAGCGAGAATTGAATTTCTATCACCAGAAATAAATTCCTCTAACCCTTCATCAGCCGGCCGGAGATTCGAACTCGGGCCTAACGAGTGCTAGTCCACAGTTCTACCGACTCTCCCAACGAAGAGCTATACAAAGACTTAAAGCATATGGTAGAAAATATATTTGGGACATCACAAAGACTTGAGAAAGTTGGTAGAAAATATATTTTGGATATCACAAAGACTTAAGAAAGTTGGTAGGAAGTATACTTGGGACATCACAAAGACTTAAAACATATGGTAGAAAATATATTTGGGACATCACAAAGACTTAAGAAGGTTGGTAGAAAGTATATTTGAGACATCACAAAGACTTGAAAAAGTTGACAGTAGGGTTGCGCGGTAGGGCATTTGGGGTACCAACTTGATGACAAAATACTGATTTGCCCTCATAAACCACCCACATGTTCCCTAGTCAGTTTTAAAAGTATTTACAGAATTTATTTGGACGGATCTGAGGTTCTGATATGAATACTCTCTCTCTCTCTCTCTCTCTCTCTCTCTCTCTCTCTCTCTCTCTCTCTCTCTCTCAGGTCTACCAACATAAACATATATGATGTAGATTCTTAGCTGGTTGACAGTGAAGACGCTTGAAATAAACTGATAGGACTGCTTAATGAAGAGAATAATTTATGACTGAAATACGGGGTATTCGTTGTACTTTGTTGATTGAGGCAAGCAATAACGAATAAGATAAGTAACCTAGGGCCGGCGTACCTTAGGGCATGTATTTATTTTGATGCCAAACGTATTGGTTATTAATTTTCCTGTCACCTTCGTTTGAATGATTCGTATGACTTAGTCCCAGATTGCAAAGGATGCAAAGCAGCACTAAAAATTAAGCAAAGGCCTATTTCACGCGAATGTCCAGTTTAAAACCGGCAACGAATATAAATTACTGGGAAGAATTTTTTGAAAAAAAATGGTCATATTATTATTATTATTATTATTATTATTATTATTATTATTATTATTATTATTATTATTATTATTATTATTATTATTAAAAATAGCTTTACCAGACAACTGAGCTGATATCAGTTCAGTTTTCAACATTTTTAGTTAATGCAGTTGCTGAATTTTTACGGAGTTATAATTTATTAGATAAAATCTGGTTTGATAACTTTACTGAGAACAAACTCTTCGGTCATCCTTACAAGAGTCAAGAATGTTAACACAGTAGTGTGGTTAGATGATTTGAGAACACCATTAGAGGGGTGGTGCCGTAAGTGCACCTAATCCGGCTCACTGTGCGCATTACTTTGGGTTCTTTGCAGCGTCCCTTCAGCCCCGAGCTGCAACCCCTTTCATTCCCTTCACTGTACCTCCGCTCATATTCTCTTTCTTCCAGCTTACTTTCCACCCTCTCCTAAGAATTGTTCATTGTGCAAAAGCGAGGTTTTCCTCCTGTTACAGCTTTCAAACCTTCTTACTCTCAGTTTCCCATTCTGCACTGAATGACCTTATACTTCCCAGCGCTTGGCCTTTGCCCTAGATTGTATGTTCCAT
>NC_089795.1:36730267-36732767 GCF_040412425.1 Macrobrachium rosenbergii
CCATAGAGTCAATCGCTTTGTTATACCGCTTGAATTGTTGTAATTTCTTGTGACCGTAACGAATTTCAGCAATGTAATAACGACTCCTGATAGCTGTAACTCACTGGGTAAAGAGATTTCTGAATAACATTTTGTCAGTGGCAGCAATACAAAGATAGGCTGATTTTTAAAATAGCTTTGTACATTTGGCTAATCATCATGACTGGGAAATGGGCAGTTCTTTGTAATTCTATCGTTTTGCGGTTTCAGTGAGGAGAGAAAACACTATTACTTTCATTGATCAGAGAAAGAATTCGTTCATTCCCTGCAGTCAATTCATCTCGTATTCTTTCGGTAAACAGTACTCCCCTCCCCCCAAAAAAGTAAAAAAAAAAATAAAGTAAATAAACCTTAAAATTTGCATTATGCTTGGCTCCTCAAACGTAGTTTATTATTTGGATAAGTTGTTAGATTAGTCAAGTGTACACAAAAGCAATTTGAGACCTGCTCCAGGAACAAGAGGCCAGCGCTGGCATGCGACCAGCTGTAGCTAGTTTAAAGTTTAATAAATAGTACTGACTTTTTTTTTTTTTTTTTTTTTTGTAAATGGTTTCTAATTTTCTTTAACCAGTGCTCTCGGAGCTAAAGGAAATCCTGTAATTTTAGGGGCCTTCCCATTATTTTTCGATAAAAGTTATCTTTCAGCTCTTTATATTTTCCTCTGCAATCCCAGAACATAAAAAGCAAATTAACCGACGAACTCTTTAGTCTGTTGTGTAATAAGGAATGCTTCGACGTGAACGTCATCTGACTGTGAAGTAACAGGGTCTTGTCAGCCGAAGGATCTTTGGAGGAAAAAAATATTGCCACTGCTCACTGGTACGTTGTTCTCTTTCCATGTTTCACAACAGGATCTGTTGTCATTCAAGTTTTTATCGTGCGTTCAACTAAGAATGCTGACGATTACGTTGTTAGTGTGCCAAGGAAGCAATGAGAATAACGCAAAAGAAATTCTGTTTGTTGACTCTATTGACTGTATACTTTGCGACGCGTCTGACTAAAGTAAACAATAATTTAATGTCAGCGGAGATAGAAATGAGCAGCATTGATAGTTGGTAAACGCTTGGAAAGGGAAAGAGAGGAGCTTTGGCCCTTCGTTGCGACTAACGAAACTAACGATAGGTTAATTCTAATGACGATATTACCATATTGGGAAAACCGACACGCCAGAGTCATTTATAGGAAAAAAATCTCATACGTCATAATTGGGAAGATGACGCTGATTAATATATCCGTCATAGATTGTAAGATAGAGCTGATTGTTTTGTTGACAGCGGCTGCAACGCCATTTCCCCCAACAGCATCCAAGTAAATCCAAGAAACCACAAAGTTAATAACCGTATCGGAGGCCTCTCTCTCTCTCTCTCTCTCTCTCTCTAGACGCCCTGGTTCTCGGAAGCTACTGCGACAGAGATTCCCAATTTCTCCTCTTCTGCCATTCTCCCATCGTTCCCCCTATCCCCTGTCCCTCCCATCTGGCTGACTGGATTCTCCCTTCCCCAACATTTTCTTCCTAATTTTGTGTTCCAGGTCCTTGTTACTCATGTTTACATTCCTTCTCTCCCTCAGATGCTCGTGTCTCACTGTTTAAGAATTCACAAGGTGAATAATTATGCGTAAAAGATTACTCATTATGGTGTATTTGAACGCAAAAGAACTATAGAAGCTCAGGAAAGGTTTATGCTTCACATCTGAAAGCACACTTGACGGATAAAATTTGTGATTGCAGATTTCTATTTATTTGGTTGTGTTCACTATGATTTCTCACGTCTACTCCTCCCTCCCCTCCCCCTCCTCCATTTGTTTTCTCTCTCTCTCTCTCTCTCTCTCTCTCTCTCTCTCTCTCTCTCTCTCTCTCATATACACACACACTTTATGGTTAAACATGCTGTATTTGATACCTTGTGTCTACTGTTGTTAAGACGTTGAGATCCAATTTGAAGAAAAATATGTATATAGCCTGAATTTCATGCTTGAAACGGAGCTAATTTTTTGTTTTTTTTTGGTTCACTGCAAAATATTTTTTTTATCTTACGTTATACTCATCCACAAGCGTCATTTCAAGGATGATTTTTTTATGCAAACTACTTCCAGAGCATTAATATTGCTTTGCATTCCTACACTTCTTCTAGGGTTATCATAAGTGTGCCTTGAGTGATTCATTAGATAGCGTTTAATGTTCTTTGCCGCCTCCCTCCGGCTCTCTGGTTTGCTGTTTGCCTTTTACCTTTTATCCCTTTTCCTTGGACTCTTTTCACTTAGCTGTCCAACTACTTTAACTTTATTATTCCATATTTAGAAGAGTTCCTTCGGACTAGCCTTATGATAGTTGGGGAATGTGATTCATTTGGTTCCTCAAACTACTTAATAATAATAATAATAATAATAATAATAATAATAATAATAATAATAATAATAATAATAATAATGCGCAGTGGATTATCCCCATGATTAATGCACT
>NC_089795.1:36737767-36820267 GCF_040412425.1 Macrobrachium rosenbergii
CTTGAGGTTCCATCATCATCTTAGATTAAGCCGGCCTTCTGCTGGCACGGGCTCTTGCCCTAGGATAGCTCGTAATTTGAGGTGCTCTGTACTGCTAATCCGCTTTTTTTTTTTTTTTTTTTTTTTACTAAAAACACCTTGCACTTTATCGCTGTTTGTAAATTGTGTCTTTATGTATATGTATGCATATATATATATATATTATATATATATATATATATATATATATATCTATATATAATACAATTGCTTTTGGAAAAGGTGTCATGATACAAAAAAAAGTGTAATTAAAAGGAAAAGCAATAAAGCTTGCTTTTTTGTTTAGGTTTTTGTATACAGTCATCATTTTAAAGCGTGCTATCAAGGTAAAGAACAGGGAAGTTTTAAGTAGCAAATACGTATTCGTATTACTGTACCTACAAAAATGATGGTTAAAGAGGTATTGCAAAATCAACTTGGTGAATTATCATAAATTCACAGGCTAAGAAACATGTATGGGCCCTCTTTCAAATTTAGGAAAGTATTCCCAGAATTCCGGACAAATTCCCGAAACAGTTTTCTTGCTGGCATTGTAGGCATTTTAGTAATGACCGACAAATTTACAAGTTTCCGCTAAACAGCAGATTGTAAGATGTTTCTGCGAATACACGGTCGTCTTACTTGGTAGTGGCTGCTTTGAGATCAAAGTGAAACATCTTCTCTATCTTTTTCTCTCTTTCATGTCTTCTTATGCATTTATCCCAGGAATCATCTTGGAGTATATATATATATATATATATATATATATATATATATATATATATATATATATATATATATATATATATATATACACACACATTATATACAAGTGAATGTTTGTATATTTATTTGGACACTATAGAAATCGGAACCGCTTGACAGACCCAGGCAAAATTTTGCACACGGCCTCTGTGTCACCCCAGAAACGTTTATAACTCAAAATCAAACCCCTGCTCTGTGACAGACGTACAAACACAGACGAAACAAATGAAATTTTCGTTTTTACTGGTGCTCTCCACCCTTTCTTCAGTAACGTTATGTAAGTCACCAGTAGCTTGGGTGGAAATCCTCCACCTGTTCTGTTGGTGACATCATTGAAATTCTCCCACTGCAAACCCTATAATCTCTCTCTCTCTCTCTCTCTCTCTCTCTCTCTCTCTCTCTCTCTCTCTCTCTCTCTCTCTCTCTCTCTCTCATTTATAAATTCCCTTTATGAATGGGGTTAAACATCAAGTCGATCACACTCTCTCTCTCTCTCTCTCTCTCTCTCTCTCTCTCTCTCTCTCTCTCTCTCTCTCTCTGTTTCACCATTTTAATCAGGTAAGTGCCAGGATGTATGTTTATATCATGTTTATTTAAAATAATGAATTCAAGACAGAATGATTAATCACAGGAAAGAAAAGTATTTTCAATTGTACGTAGTATGCATACTTTACACTACAGAACAATTCGAAGGAGATGTAGGAAAATTTTCCTGAGTTCTTCAAAGTTCTCCCGGGCAGGGCCGGGTTGGTCAGCTAATATATATTATATATATATATATATATATATATATATATATATATATATATATATATATATATATATATATATAGATATTTATACAACATATATATACAGTATATATGTATGTATGTATGTATATAGAGTATATATATATATATATATATATATATATATATATATATATATATATATATATATATATATATATATATATATATATATATATATATATATATATATATATATATATATATATATATATATATATATATAGAGATATAGGAAATGCTGTATACTGCAGGACGCTTCCGGGAGAGCCATGTTATATAACAAAAGACACACACACCATGAGCTGTTAATTCTCGGTTTATCCATAGTAGTAGTAGTAGTAGTAGTATGTGCACATGTGTGCGTGTGTGTGAAGCGGATGTCTTTTCATTGCCACTGTCCTTTTCAGAAAGAATACTCCATTCTGCTGATCACCCCAACGACCGAAAACAAAATTATGATACTGTTCACATTGCTGTCCTCAGACTCTCGGAAAAGAAGCAGTCTCTGATCTTCAGAGAACTCGGCAGTTGCAGTCTGGCATTCCAGTGCCGTGGCGTAGTTGGCGAACCTTGCCATCTTGAGTGCCGCAGAATATTTTTTATTGCATTAACATAACTGCAGCATATCTTAGTTCAAACTGTCTTTACCTTAGCAGCTTGGTATGATTAAGAGCTTAACATTAACCTCCTGACGATCGCTAGGACCCAGTTCGTTTCCAGATTAGCGCTCACAAGTGCGCCTAGCTGTTAATGGGTTCCAGTATCTGCTTTGTCAAGAAAAATTCATGGGGCCAAAAACCGTATCTCTAAAGATTTGCTGAGGAACTAGAAAGCTGTGTATCCTTCTGGCGCCACCTCCTCCAAAACTATCGTCTATTTCTTGTTTCATAGATTATGGTTTTTGTAGGCTACGGCGTCATTGCCAGTTGGTTTCCTAGTCAGATGCCACGTTGCCGACAATAAACACTGTAGTGAGTTACCCAGTTCATAGTAACAGTCGTTCTCCATTTACTCAGAAGAAGTAATAAGGGCTGATCTTCGGAACCATGCAATATAACTGGAGATATAGCAACAAACGAGACATGCAGAGTAAATCAACCTGACATCTTATTACCCTTCTGCTTTGTTACCTACAGCAAGATACCCTTGACCCTAAAGGGTAATGATAGCGGATGTTGACGTTTTGTTCTGGGCAATTCCTTTGGAAATAAGTTGCTAGGCCTATGACATACACACATCTAAACGTGCAGTTATTTACGCAAGCAATTAACTACTACTACTACTACTACTACTACTACTACTAATAATAATAATAATAATAATAATAATAATACAGAGGGCCATGGTGCTAGCGTAATTAATTACCAGCGGCCACGCGCTGAGAACATGTGAGTAATAAGAACGTTCTTGTATCGAAACAAAATGGCAAATGGTGCCATCGAGAGAGCTCTTAAGTGTTCCCTTATGATATGGAAAGAGGTCGTGAACACTACTTATGTTGTCCTGACAGTTGGAGAGAGAGAGAGAGAGAGAGAGAGAGAGAGAGAGAGAGAGAGAGAGAAGGATCTTCGCAGAACCATTTAGATGGGTTAGATAGAGTTAGGGGAAACTGATACCTCCCTTCCTCTCGTACCCCTCGTCCCCATATTTCTCTCTCTCTCTCTCTCTCTCTCTCTCTCTCTCTCGCTGTGCTCATAAGGGCTAAGCTTTGAAAGAAGGGGAAAATAGATTTTGCCGAGAGGACGGACACCAGAGTCGAGTGAGTAAGCGTTTTCTATTCCCCCTTTTCCTTTTTTTTAATTTTATTTTATTCTCTATCACTTTGTGTTACAGGGAAAATGGGTTATTTGCCCCTGCCAGACTCTCTCTCTCTCTCTCTCTCTCTCTCTCTCTCTCTCTCTCTACCATAATCACCAGCAGCCGAATTCATAGGTCCCCGTGTAATGGAAGTCTTTTATGGCCGGGCACCTCTTAAGTAGTACAGTTACCCCCGCCAAAGTTTACCGCCTTAATTACAGCTGTTATTTTGGTTTGTGGCGGATTTATACGATGGCGGAGCGAACGGATAACGGAGGGGCACATAACTTGATCCTCGGTTCTAGTGATTCCATCCTCCGAAGAATATTTCGCCTGTTGAGTTGTGTTGGGGTCCTTCGGAATCCGCTGGTTTCGGAGGTCCGTAACATAATGGCTGAACGGTCGGAAGGGATGTTCCCCCCTCCGCCCATCTGCGTCGTTTCTTTGATACGGCAGGCCTAACTTGCGCCTTTTGTTTTGTCTTCCCTGTATTGTGCATACATTGGAAGGACGATTTTGAAAACGATCCGCGTATTTATGTATCCATTGTTGAGTCACTCTCTTAAGAGGCTGTGGGTTCGATCCCGATGTGAGGTATGTATGTATATATATATGTATATATATAAATATTTATATATAAATATATGTATATATATATATATATATATATATATTCTGTATATATATGTAGTATTTATTAACCACAATGCCCTCTAAACTTCTCGACTTCCTCACAATTTGGAAACGCTTGTCACTACGAAGCCTAGAACCAAATTAAGAAAGAAATGAAGTATTTATATACCCATTGTTGAGTCACTTTCTTAAGAGGCTGTGGGTTCGATCCCGATGTGAGGTATGTATATATATATATATATATATATATTTATATATATATAATATATATATATATATATTCTGTATATATATATATATATATATATATATATATATATATATATATATATATATATGTAGTATTTATTAACAATAATGCTAAACTTCTAACTTCTTCACAATTTGGAAACGCTTGTCACTACGAAGCCTAGAACCAAATTAAGAAAGAAACGAAGTTTATATATATATATGTGTATGTATATCATATATATATACTGTATATACATATATATACATATATATATATATATATATATATATATATATATATATATATATAAATAACACAGTACTCTCATAACTTCTCGATTTCTTCACACATCACTACAAACCCTACAGTCCAAATAAAGAACCAGATCAAGAGAGTCTGACGCCCGGAAAGAAATCGTCAAATTGAGATCCATTACAAGAGCTGGAATAGTTTCTTTTGTGTGTGTGTGCAATCCATAGCCCGTTATTAGATGTACTTATAGCAATGAAAGTATGATGTATCACGTAGTTGTGTGGATATAAAATTGTGGTTGGCTGTTAGCATTGGAAATAATCTCTTGCAAGTTCAAGATGTTCTGATAAGTCATTCTTTTCCGCTCTCCGTAATAATTATGAATCTAGAGTGTAGTGGTATCTTTTCATCAAGACGAGGTCTTTTCGTGATGGGCTACTAGAAGAGTTTTAGACACACCATAAAATCATCAGGGCCTCTCGGTGCTCTAAGAGCGAATTTTACCTTGCAATGTTAGGGGCGGTTAGCCTTTGAAGAGTAGATTTAAAAAAAAAAAAATATGGACGTTTAAAGTTCGCAATAACCCCAGTCGGCGCAATGTGATATTTTTGCTTTACTGGAAATCGAGGACAGTAAAATGGAAACAATTTTTTTACATGAGCTCAAGATGTTCTTCCACTTAAGTACACAGAACCGCATCTATATATAGAAATTCCCTCAATTTCGACTTTCTTTAAATTAATCGAAAAATACATTCTTTTTTTTTTTGAGAGGGGGTTTCATATCTTTGCTGGAGCTTCAGTCATCCAAACTCTTTTCAAAATAGCTCAGAAAACTGACTCTTCTGATCTCAACCCTTTTTCTAGTATAATCCATTAGAAAACTCACCTCTTTCTTATAATTCATGTGCATAGACACAGGATCTCTCTCTCTCTCTCTCTCTCTCTCTCTCTCTCTCTCTCTCTCTCTCTCTCTCTCTCTCTCTCAATTCCTTCATCTTTTTCTCCTGACACAGACGAGGCCTTCTGGAGAATCTCTACCTTTGATTAACCATAATTTATACAAAGCGTAAGGGTGAGCATATTCATGCAACACAGAGGGGGGGATTTCAGTCAAATCCCTTTATAATACTTTACAAAGCAATAACCAGTGATTCCTGCTTTAGAACTCGGGTGGGGGCCGAGAAGGTTATCGTATTTTATTGTAAATTACAGCTAAGAATTACGTGTTCTAATTGTCTTTACTTATATGTGTATAACAAATAGAAAAAGTATCGTGTGTGTAATAGTATATAATCTCCTTGTCCCATTCACTATAAAAAAAAACAAAGAACGCTTAACTTGCCTAATTCTTGGTAATTATATATGTTAATAAATGAACCTGGTCGTTGTACCAGAAACTTATTTGTCCGTTTCTCTGTATGAAGACTGATGTGAAACAGAACGAATGGAAATAAAAAGAAAGTGAACCCGAATGACAAAGGGAGCTGTAAATCTACCTCACGTAAAGGTTAATGTAGGAGCCCTGAAGTTTGGAGAGTTAGTTTTTGTCTCAGTATTGGATAAGCATATTGCGGGGTCGGAGTAACCGTACATCATACCTGCCAAAGGAAATTTTCCTAACTACTTTAACTTTACTTAGCCGGAGGCTTCTGTCCCAGATGGGCTTATTTGGTATGTTGGGGGCCTCGCGGGGTTGGTGGGGGTTGGGGGGGTGGGACATTCGAAGCTAAGTCGAAGGGTTAAGCGTAAAGTGGCGTCGCGACAACTTGGGTCAGTGGAGCGGGGAGGATGTCACGAAATTGCATTCACGTTTTGCGACAGAGTAAAACCCAATTTTCTCAAGAACAAAGTGCATTCATAGGTAAACTATTGCATAGAATTAGTTTTGAAAGTTAGTGGTAAACGTTGTTCGTGAAATGCTGCTATTGTGTTCTGATAATTCCATTTGTTGAGTCGTATACCCCGAACTCATAGATGTCGTTCGCTGTAATTTCTTATTTTCTTGGCCTTAATACCTTGTATTGCAGTTATCTTTGCAGTTGGTTTGTTTTTATCTTGGAGTATTTACATTCACGTCTCCCATTTTATGCGCAAAGTAAACCGGTCAGTTGTTTGTTTGCGCGTCATTTTTAATAATTGAACTCACTCACCATCATAGATGGCTTATGATAAAATTCGCACGTTAATGCTGTAATCAGTCCGTATAATTTTGTTTTGAAATGGATCAGGATTCGGACCCACTTCCGAACACAAATTTTTGGAGAGAGAGAGAGAGAGAGAGAGAGAGAGAGAGAGAGAGAGAGAGAAGAGAGAGAGGTATCGTAACTTCAATATCGACTTTTCAGTTGTGCAAGCTTTCTTAAGATCGTGTACCAAGAAAACCAGCAGTTATTCATTCTCTCAATTTCAAGGGAGTTCGGTCTGAGAATGAACACTGCGACAGACTTTGAACCCAACTGTGTGGGTGGTTTTAAACATTACCATTATCGTTGTTTTGGAGGCTTCTGTTCTTGTTGTCTTTACTCAGGCAGATGAATGAACAAAAGAGGTTATAAGTTTAGTTTTGGCTGGGATACGAAAAGAAAATTGCCAGGTAAAGTAGATGTAAGTTTACAGGCAAAATGTTAATAAAAAAAAAAAAGAAAACATGCATACGCGCACGCACAGCGAAAAATTGGAAAACAAGTGGAGAATTTTCCTTTTGCTATTTTTGTGATTACTTGCAAGTGTGTTTATGTTCGTGCGAACAAAGGGTATTATATTTATACATATATATACACACATTATATATATATATATATATATATATATATATATATATATATATATATATATATATACACACATATATATTGCCAAAATCTATACATTTAAAAAAAATTATTTTGAAACAGATGGATCGAGTTTATACATTCCTTGGCTCGTACTCTTATTCTTACACTGAACAGTTAATAGCATGGTTGCTTTCACTAACATGAACAAAAATTCTACTGTTCACCTGTGCATATGGCGTATATTATTTTTTCTGTTCTATTCTCGTATCCAGTGATTTTCTATTTTGACCAATACGAGTTGTCACAGGGCTTGCAAGGTGTTTATATACACATTATATACTATTGTTGGGAGAGTATTGTTTTTAAATGAAACATTAGCTCCAAAAATCTTTAGAAGACGGGGAATCTTTGAAATTACACGTTTATTTTAAAATACATCGGCAAGTAATAACGAAGGCTTAATTTTAAAGACAGGTCTACTGTATAATGTTCAAGGAATCTGACAGGTATCTTATTTCAGCGCACTTGTGGTTGAAGTGAACGAATTTAGTCTGCAAGTGAAAAGCTAACTTATTGAAAACATTATTTTGCTCACTAAAAAGTGTAAGGATTTTTTGAGCGAAAAAAAAAAAAAAAAATCGAATCAGGAGACTTATTGAAAGCTAAACAACAGTTAGTCTGCGTAATTTTCTGCGCTTCAAAAATGTATTGAGGGGAATATCGACGTTTTGCAAAGTATAGAAAAAAAGAGAAGCCTTTAGCTTTCTTCTGTCAATCTCAGTCAGTTCTGTTGATGCGGATCACGAGTACCAAAGCGAAGAACGATTGAGTTTAAAGTTCGTAATTGCTCTATTTAAATAATATTATCCGAAGACTCGATTTTTTTGGCTATTCGTGAAATAAAGTGAACAGTGCTATTTGTAAAAATCAGTTCGGTTTCAGGTTAATAACCTAAGGCCTACGTTAGTAAGATTTGAGTTAGTACAATTAGTGAGTTTCCTGTATTCATAATTAGCTATTAGTGGTTGAACGTCATTTATATTTTAAAATTTAGGCGTTCAGCAATACAAAGGCTTTTGTGCCCGTCTTTACCATGTAAGTCCTGCAATTCGTAGGCAGTAGTCAGCAAAGGCCCTGTGGAAACCTGATCTGAACGAGAACTCCAGAAATCCTGTAAGCAAACATTTTCTCCTAGTAAATAACATTCACAAGTAAATCATGTCCCTTCGAGCGAGGGTGCACGATTTGCAAAAAATAAAAACGACCCATGTTATGGAACTCCTTGAAAAAGTTTTCCTTTTGAAAGTCTGTTAATTACCTTCAAGAGGGAGCCATTCTTTTGTTTTATGAAAGAAAAATTAGTTACCGAGAGAGAGAGAGAGAGAGAGAGAGAGAGAGAGAGAGAGAGAGAGAGAGAGAGAGCTCGTCGCCGTGTTGATAATAAAAAGAAACTCGAGTGCCCCACTTGACGAGATGGTGGAGGAGGGTGTAGGTGAAGCCGTAGCCTCGTCCTTCCCAGAATCGCAGCATCTCTTCCAGATAGTTGAAGCTCTTGTGCACCAGATCATCCTCAAGATGAGCCAGGTGACGGCAGGTGTTTCCTTCTAATCTCTCCCCTCTTCCTTCCATATTCCCAACAAAATGTAATCCCCATAGATTCATTTTACCTTTCCCCTTTATCTATCTATCTATATCTTCTTTATTAATGAGGAAGAATGTGGAAGGTAGTGTTCTAGACATCATAGACGGGGGTTGGGGTTGGGATGGAGGAGGATTATAACGTAATCCACCTATTAAGTGAACGTCTTGAGAAGATACTGCAATAAAGCGCTATGCCTCTTGGCCTTCTTAAGGCAGGTGTTCTGCGTGTTCTGTGAAATGTCTTTTGACAGCTTCGCGTGAAGTATGACGACTGAATCATGACGTTTTCGTCTTCTAGGTACTGTTAAGCACGAAAAAAAAACAAAGAAGGGAAAGAGAAGAAGGAAATGAGAAGTAGTTACATTTTGTGGGTCACGTTCCGTTTATCTCATTCTGACGTGAGGGGACTCATATTGACGTGAGGGGAATCGCGGTTTCGGGTGTCGTGGTTGCGTAATGAAACCCGCAAGGGGGAGGAGGAGGAGGGAACCTCAAGCATTTGCATACGTCTTACGCGATGTAAAGTGATTACGTTTCGTCGAGTGCCAGTGGCTCTGACGAGAATGTGTGAACAATTAAACTGGGAAATCAAAGGCTATTGAGAATCGAGTTAGGAGTTTGACCCTTGACCTTACGGTGATTTTATTTCAAGCATGAACGTGGGTGCAACGTACACTTCTGAGATGTTGCATTTCAGTAAATTAGAACATGGTATTCAACAATCTCTCACTCTCTTTCTCTCTCTCCCTCTCTCTCTCTGTCTCAAATCATGATGGATGTTATTTTACACACAATTAAAATAGTTTTCCTTCCCCCGCCTTTCATCAGTTTAAATGATACTATGTTTTTATAAAGGGGATAAGGTTGGGTGGCTGAATGGGAATGATTAACATGTCTTTCAACTTCTATTAACGCAGCTTGCGGTCGATTTATACCCATGATTTTAATGCTCAGCACCTTTTGTTTTCTTTCTCAGGGGTGCGCATTATTGTGCTTACGGGCCAGAATGTAGTTGTCAATTTCATTCATATAATTATATGGGAAACTAATTAGCAATTCAGCGTTCGTTTGTTAAAACCTCTCATTATTAAGGTTATCTGAGAGAATCTGATCTTTTTAACGAGATATAAATTAGTATATTTATTAAAGATTTGTCATATTTATTTTATATATTAAGTATATTTTAAATATAAAATTTTTATATTTATTTTTTATGGTTTTTATCTGATATCATTCTTTACTTTTTACGTTCATATTTTAACATTGAATTTTACTAGTACAGTATGTTATCGTTCACCTTTTCAGTATCAATCACATCATTAATTTATATATTTAATCTTCATCGCTGCGCTGAATAATCCTGATGGGTTCCAGCTCTTGGTCTTCAAGACCTAAATTTCATAATTTGTCAGTCAATCAATCAAACATAGCGTGTATTTATTGGTTCGCCTCTGGAAATTGTATTTATTTGCGCGTGTGCATAAATTGGCTTTACATACAGTATGTGCATACACAAGATATAAATGCCACGAGAATAAATGTTAATTACGTATTTATGCAAGCATTAATATTTTATTGTTATAGTGTTATCTGGTCATTCATTAATTAGTGTATATTTGCCAACAAAAGTAGCCACGCTCGTCACTAGGTCCGCAAAACAACAACAAAAGGGGCAAAAAACTGTAATAACACAGTGCACTTTTGTGATGCAATAAGAGTGTTAATTGGGCCGTCATAATCGACCTCGTCACTGTAATCGCTCACTCCCATGCCGAATGCCTCTCCCCCCACCCCCACCCCACCTCTTTTCGTCTTCCCCCTCCCCCTTCCCCACCCCTTTTCGCCTTCCCCCTCCCCATCTCCACCTTTCGCCTTCCTCCCTTTCGTCTCCCCATCCCCACCCCTTTCGTCTCCCCAGTCCCCACTCCTACCCTTTGTTTTCCTCCCACCTCACCCCACCCTTACGTTTCCCTCCCCCCTCCCCACCCCTACCTTTCGTTTTCTCCCCCACCCTTTACGTTTCCCCTCCCCATCCCCACCCTTTCCTCTTCCTCCCACCCCTACCTTTTCGTCTCCCCATCCCCACCCCTACTCTTTCTCTCCAGTCCCCCACCCCTACCGTTTCGTTTCCTCCCCACCCTTACATGTTTCCCTCCCCATCCCCACCCTTTCCTCTTCCCCTCCCACCCCTACCCTTTCGTTTCTCCCCCCCATCCCCCTCCCCATCCCCACCCTCTTCCTCTTCCCCAGTCCCCCACCCCCTACCTTTCGTCTCCCCATCCCCACCCCCTACTCTCACCTCTCAGTCCCCCACCCTACCGTTTCGTTTCCTCCCACCTCACCCCACCCCTTTTCGTTTCCCCACATCCCCACCCTTTCCTCCTCTCCTCCCCTCCCCACCCCACCCTTTCGACTTCCCATCCCCCCACCCCCACCCTTTCGTCTTTCTCCACCCCCTCCCCACCACTACAGTGCTACTGTACAATCTGTACGGTGCGTTGATACAGAGAGAGAGAGAGAGAGAGAGAGAGAGAGAGAGAGAGAGACGTCATCCGGGAGGGCTAACAATACCACGCTGACGAGGGGTAAATTCGGATTTTTTTTTTTTTTTTTTTTGTATAAGCTTTAATTAAAGGCCGGATGTTAAAATTTTGCCAAGCGGCGATGATGACACAAGGCACACCGGTACAAGGAAAACCTTATTACATTCAACGACCGGGAGATGTCATTCATTCGGTGGAGATCCGGTTAAGAATGAAATAAGAATTTCATTTGTAACAACAATTCAAACAAATATTTGCGTGATTGTATTTGTTTCACTATATATATATATATATATATATATATATATATATATATATATATATATATAATATGTGTGTGTGTGTGTGTGTGTGTGTGTGTATGTGTGTGTGTATTTACTTATTTATTTATTTATTTCTGCTCTTTTTATTACTTTGTCTTTTATGATATTAACATAGATAGTGCGGATACAGGACAAACAGAAAATGTATACACACAAAGATAAACACGCCAAATGTTCATTAGTGTCTTATATATAAACATGCGCATATATATATATTATATGTATATATATATATGTGTGTGTGCGTGTGTGTGCTTGTGTGTGTGTGTGTGTGTGTTTAATGGACCCAATGACGTCTAACTTCTCGCCTTCCTCATGATTTTCTGGATATGCTTATCACAACAAGCCTTTTATCCACATCAGGTTTTAATGAAGACACTTGAACCTTCTGTGGCAAGACTCAGTCCCACGCACGACTTCCAGAGATGACGTGCTAACGTCTTCATAGAAAAGCGCGTTGAAGAAAGACTTGTACTCTCAATGCTTGCAAGCAAGGCTGCAGTACTGAACTGTGCTCAGAATATGTACATAGCAGCCGCCATGATTTCCAACATTGGGAAAGTAGGAGTATATTTAATGTTATAAAAAAAAGTGTATTGAGGTAATCAAGTTGGATATTTGTTACAAGGGATATTTCTCATACATCCAATCGGTTATTGTTTTCCAGGTCTGTGAATTAACGGCTTACTTCCCACTTGTCCGACCAATACATGGGTAGTATGGGTACTAAAGCCTTCTGCTGTCAAGAAAAAGGGCGTGGGGCCAGCAGTCTCATCCTTGTAGGCTTGCTGAGAAACCAGAAGAGTAGCTCTTCCTGAACCCACCTCCTTTGTAATGACAAGGATTTCCAAAGTGTGAAGAAACCGAGAAGTTAAGAGGCCAGTGTGGTTATTAAAATTGCATACGTATCTGGTAAAAAGTGACCAGCAGATTCTAAATATATATTATATATATATATATATATATATATATATATATATATATATATATATATATATATATATATATATATATATATAATCTTGTATAATCCCTAGCTGGGTCGCTCTTGTTAATAACTTTCTCCATGAGTATCTAGCACTTACTGAGTGGCTCATTTCGTAATTTGTTTTCGTATATATAGTTTATATATATGTATGTATATATGTCTGTATGTAATTCCACCTCTTGTAGGAAGCAAAATTGCAGAAAGAAGGAATACCTAAGGACGTAGGAGGAGCGAGAGGAGGAATTCTCTCCTTCAGGACTACAAGACCAATGATCGAAGTCGCATGTGCACAAAGGAGATTGCCAAATCACTTTGCGGTGGGGATGAAAGAAGCTACAGAGCGAAGTAATCACGCAGTGTGTTTGATTAAGCGATCTGCCTTTGATTCGGTTCAATAGCTTAAGGAGACAAACAATGGAGCAACTGGGTGGCGAGAGAAACCTTCTTAAGAGGCCACCAGATGGATATAAACGACCATTTGTTAATGCCGGTATTTCTGTCTCATTATGGATTTGATACAAACCGAACCTGGAAAGACGTGACTGGAGAGAGAGAGAGAGAGAGAGAGAGAGAGAGAGAGAGAGAGAGAGAGAGAGAGAGAGATGGTACAAGAAGCGAACAAGATTAATTAACAGGAGACCAGAGCTGAGGAGAAGCGAATAAAGAGGAGGAAAAGGAGAAGATGAAGGAGGGGGAGGAGGAAGAGGGAGACTTTCTTGAAGGGCATCTTGGCATTGCAGAGTTAATTTCCTTTATGGATCTGACTCCCGAAGAGGAATTTTTCGCTCCTGCCGAAGAGAACAATGCCGTCTGGCTTATGTAGAATATGCTTTGTCCCTCAAAGAGAGTTGCTCGCTCTTAATATAGGAGAGGAACCGATTGTCCCCCCTTAAGAAAGCGAGGCTTTCTCTCTCTCTCTCTCTCTACCCCTACTTCTCTCTCTCTCTCTCTCTCTCTCTTCTCTTCCCTTCCTCAGTCTCCTCGTTTTTCTCCCGTTGATTGTAAGGAGAACGTTTGCGAGTTCTGATTCATAGCATTGTTGGTAGGTGTTAGAAGGTCTTTCTTATTAATTGGTGACTTATGTGTGGTTGTCATGTTCATGTTTCAGTTTTAATAAATTATGCTTTCGGCTGGTTGCCATTTTATCATTGTTCATAGTTTGTTTTTATATTGATGCGCTCTCTCTCTCTCTCTCTCTCTCTCTTTGTGGGGGTCCCTAATTCTTTTTGATATGATTCTCGACGAAGCCTGCTGTTTATTACTGCTTTCTTTGGTTTACAATCGGTGGAACTTAGTGGTCGTATCCTTTACTTCGTACAGACTTACTATTCTGTAAGACTAGTAACTAGTCTTTAGGGTTGCACGCAACAGGAACCATACCCACTGAAGAAATTGTATAGTATTTTTTACAGATTCCTTCCATTAATGTAATACGTTTAAGAATATCTTTCTGCATATATGTTTTAGGAGAAACATTTATATGGATATAAATTAAAAAAAAAAAAACGCTAACGCAGACTGCACTAGAACACTGCAAGCCACCATTTTGTGAACTCTCCTTTATCACTCCACTTTCAATGAGGTCAGTGACCTAGCATCGATACATCAGGTAGCTTATGGCTGTGCGGTCTGTCCCTTCAACAAACCTTGATAAGGTATCCAACTTTCAACTAGTCTGTGAAAAACCAGCAGCCGTGTCCTTTGTGTGAAACTGCTTGCTTGCCTTCATTATATTTGTGCTAAGTGAGGGGTGTGGGTAAGTAGACCTGGTATCTCCTACAATACTTAGTTTTGGTCCATCAGCTGCATCTGGAGTTTCCTGTTACCCTATAAATCTCGCTGACAGTGACATTGCCTGAATCTCCCAGTTTATAAACCTACTTCATTGTCATCGCAAGTCACTACTTACCTTGCGCTGACATTTATCAACTTGTCCACTGTGTTGTTCACCCTCAAAGGGTGTTTTGACAGCGGAGAGATGTTCCATTGGAGAACACGATTTTTGACTGGAGATAAAGGGCCCCTTGGAGGCAGTGATGTAACCCAGCTGAGGAGAAGTATTTCAAGACTTCTGAAAGCCACTGAAGTGAAAGCCGTGTGGGGTTACTAAATGGAGGTTAGTTCTGATGTGTTAAATTGGTGCCTCAAATACGTGTTTTGGTTTGTACATTTCTTCAGTGCCATGAACGTTAACGACTGAGTTTCCTTGCCATAGGGTAATCTTTAGTATACTTTTTGTTTTATCTTCATTTATTTACTTGATCTTCGTTGTGTGTTATTAATCTTGTACATCCGATTTTGCTCTTCTTTTTTGTTTTTACATTTTCTTTTCTATTTTCACCGTTGAGCTCTAGTCTGTGAAAGCTTGCAAGGCAAACTTATGGCCGCTGTGTGTTTGAGTTTACAGTAAAAATAACAAATAGATATAATGTTGCTTGTATAGAGCATACATATATGTTTACAGTTACGTTAGATGTGGAGGAAGATGTTTTAAAAATGTGAATGTCTCTCCCCTTTTTAAAACAGAATTTAAAACACCAGTCAATCCGTGCTTGGAACTGACATGTACCCTGTCCTCCCTCCATGATATAATTCGATACCAAAGATAAATCTCCTCTGCTCAGATATTTCCAGGTCTTCCCGATCGTACGTGAAGTTAATTGACAGATCGGTCTACGATTAATGTAAGGCACTATTAATTCCCCGTTGTGAATACTGAGAGCGTCTCGCTTTCACTCTAACTGAAAGTGATTGAGTTATTTGGTCAACATCGTCGAGTGGGAATAAAATTGGCAGCTCAGTAGGACTCCACTGCTTCTGCCTGACCTCAAACCTTTTAGACTGAAAGCGAAGTGTGTGTCATTTAATACTGATTATTACGGTGAATACAGACTCTTTGAAGGGTTCAGATTCATGTCGAGGCATCCAGCGCTTTTCAAGTCACATTCAGTAGTATCAGTTTGTCTCGTTATTTTCACGCGCTGTGACCAGGCATAGTAATTTTCTGATGTCGCCCGGTACATTTCTTCGAACAGACCTGGAAAGTTATGGAAGCAGGTTCATGGAACCATTTATTCCATCAAAGCGTCTCACTCGGCGGATTACACGATGGTTATTTTCTATTTTTTATTATAAAAACCTTTTTCCTAAGCATGGTATTAAAATTCCTCCAACTTTTATCGCTTGTGTACAAAATATTCCTTATGTGAGTTACAGACATTTTCACTTTCTTAAAATTTTTTCCATTTCCACTCGAGGAGGTTCGTGGGGATAGAGAGAGAGAGAGAGAGAGAGAGAGAGAGAGAGAGAGAGAGAGAGAGAGAGAGAGGGAGGATGCAAGGCAGACGACCCTTGTTTTTTTTTTGTGTGTGTGTCTGCCTTAAACGCCCCATTTCATTGTTTCACTGTTAAAAATAGAAACAAAAAATACCTTACATAATATTCCTGTTGGAGATGAGTCATAAAAGTGTCATCATAGACGGGTAAATACGTCACCTCAAACTATGAGCATTGTTGTTTTTAAATGGATGCGATTCAAACTACATCTTTTTCAAAGGAATATTTAAACTGCTCAGTCACTTCGGAATTAAAAAGAATAGCTTTTCGTTCCTAATCATTTAAATGGTTAAACTTTATTATTTCGACTTAAAGAAAGTATTATGTACGTATGTTTTAAGATATTAAGAAATCCGCCCAAAATAGATTTCGGAAATAAAATGATGCGGGTAATATCTCCAGCCCTCGCTCCAAAGTCTAACAATAACAATGATAATAACAGTAGTCATAATAATAGTAATGAATATCTCCGTTCCAATTTAATTGTCTTAAATGGCTCTGTGACTTGTAGATCCGTAATGCGCTTATCGACAATACCCACCCACTCATGTATCGGCTGGACTAATGAATGATTTAGGCTGTTCGGGGCTGTAGTATAAAGTACATGTATCAATACGACTGCCCAGTTGATCGTAGAGTCAGTTCTGGTTAGGGCATGCGGCCAGAAGTTGAATTTGTGTATTTTACATCTATATAGTTTAGACATTCGGCACTGAGTGAGAGGAACAACCTAATTCTCCGTTGAATCTGTGAGACCAGGATGTGGATATAAACTGTTCGAAGTTTCCACAAAAATTACAAGATTTGACGTCGGTGCTATACGAAATTTGTACCCAAAGCCATGCTTCTAGCGATTCTCTTTCACCATTCTATTTCACCTTGATTCTTTCAGCCAGTTTCAAGATTTTTTTCTCCACTAATATATTATCCTTCATTATATAGCTCCTAGTTTACCCACGCCGTCAAAAATGACGGTCAGTGAAAGAGGAGGTCGAGACTTAAGTCCAGACTTAGGTGAGGACGGTACTTTCTACCCGAAATTCGGACCAAGATACTTTAGTTATTTCTACTTAAGTAGGACCACTGGTGAGATTGGTTGGCCCTGGGCTAAACGACGGCAATTGTAAACGTGGAGTTCACAAACCGTTGACTGCCGTTGTTACACACACAAGAAAATAAATACGTAAATGCGGATTGTGTTTTGTTATGTAACGTAGGTTGAGTAAGGTCACCCTGGTAACGTCTTCAGCTTTACTGCTGTTAGGATGGTCCCAGAGATCTTTTTTCCATGTTCTTCGAGGTGCGGAAAATACATTTGTTCAAGTGTCGCACACTTTCTTTTTATTTACTTTTTTAATTTACTTTTTTATTTTGCTTATCTTCAGCTTTGATTATGTAAGAACTTGATTAATTTTTTGTTGTTTGTTTATCAATCTTCACTTCTTCACGGATTATTTACCTGTTATTACTGTAAATTTTGCTATGTATTAATATTTTTTCGCACAAGAGTATTCCAATTTTGACAGCTTCCTTGGTGGCCATGTGGAATATTAATAAAAAGAATGGCGTTAATGATTATAAAGCTAATAATAGTAGGAAATAGGGTAATGTTTTGTTTTTATAAGGTAATTATTTTAAAATTTGAAAATGCTTTCCGTTCGTTATTGCATTAACGTAAGTTGGAAATGCTTTCCATTCGTTATTGCATTAACATCAGTTGAAAATGCTTCCCATTCTTTATTGCATGAACATCAATTGAAAATCCTCTCCATTCTTTATGGCATTAACATCAGTTGAAAATACTCTCCATTCTTCATTGCATTAACATCAATTGAAATGCTTTCCATCCTTATTGCATTAACATCAATTAACACATAGTAAATCGAGATTATGAAGACACAGGGACACCTTTGCTGTGATGACCACAGCCAAGACACCTATTTTGAGGCCTTGAAGTTTGCAGGGACTCCGTTACAACAAACATTTTGTTCACTTTATCTTGGATCTCATTAAACCTCGGTAATTACTTTGATGAGGGTTCAAGCACCTCTTGCACTCTGTGATGCTTGTTCTCTCTCTCTCTCTCTCTCTCTCTCTCTCTCTCTCTCTCTCTCTCTCTCTCTCTCTCTCTCTCTCTCTCTCTCTCTCTCTGGATTCTTTAGGGTTAGTTTTTTAAAGGCATCCTTGAATTACTCTGTACCTTTCGTTACTGCTAATATAGAAGTTAATAAAGTATCTAATTCTTGGTATGTGCCTTACGTCAGTATTCTACATTTGTAAGGCTTTTTCTTTGTAATGTTAATTCTTTTATATATTCATTGACTAAAGTTTTGGAGACTTATTTATGTAATCATTACGAAGACTGAACTCGTATGTGGAATCATATACAATGGGATCATTAATTATTATTTATGTAACTTTTAGCATTTAGTGTGTTTATTTTTAATATGTGTAATTATTAACGTTATTATTTTTGAGACATTTGTTTAGTAGTTGGTGTATTATTATTATTATTATTATTATTATTATTATTATTATTATTATTATTATTATTATTATTATTCAGAAGACGAACCGTATTCACATGGAACAACCCACAGGGTCCATTGACATGAAATTCAGGCTTCTAAAGAATATGACGTTCATTAGAAGGAAGTAACAGAAGGTAATGAGTTTTTATTACTAGAGCACTGGGCTCGTGTTCGCAAGGTCTGTAGTTTGATCCTGGCCAGTCGCCCACGGGTTTATCCCGCAATGAATGGCTACCAGCGTCAGAGGGGTCAAGTAGAGGGCATGGGGCTAGTAATCTCATCCCCAGAGATTGGCCGAGAACCGGAAGGGTATATCCTTCTGCCGTTACCTCATACTAAGGGGGGTGGGGAATACAGTTATGTTATTGCAGCTCCTCTCAGTTGGTCCTGTTGGAAAATAGCTTCACTTAAGTCTTGAGGGACGTCATACCCGAACTTAGCTTAATAGGCTAGACCACAAAAGCTGTTCACAAATCATCCTTGAACTTTTGGTTTAGCAAAGAAGTAGTGAAGGAACCAAACACACAGCACACACACACACACACACACACACACACACACACTGTCCTTAACGAGATCCCATCTTTCGCAGGGATGGGAGCATCTCCCTAAATAATAAGTGCGTCAGATGCTGTTATCTGGGGATATGCTAACCTTATAAAAAAAAGAAAGAAAGAAAGAAAGGAAGAAAAAGTGACGATCGCTAACCGCAATGACGGAGCGAAAACAGGTTAATGATGGTGCCGGAGATTCGCGTTCTGACAGACCGCAGACTCGTTTGAAAACCTGTCAGAGAGAGAGAGAGAGAGAGAGAGAGAGAGAGAGAGGAGGCATTACTTAGAAAGGGTAATGGACAACACGTTGCACAATACTCTTTTGAACAAATGTCATGTACTTAAAAAAGAAAAGTCTTGTCTTGAGCTCTTTTATCTTATCTAAATCTTAACAAGGCGCATTACCTCATCAGTTAAGAAGCTGGGAGAAGGCGATGAATAGTTCAACACGGAATTCGAAGGATGCGATTGGTTATGTGACACTTAATGTCATACAAATAGTAGAATTATAGATATTGAATTTTAGGGAATTCGATAGTAAGCGATATTTGCAGCGTAATATTTTTGAATTGAGAGAAAACCATTCGTATATCAGTGACAGAAATTCATAATGAGTCAAATATTAGACTTAGCTATTTTTGTTATGATTTTTTTTTTTTTTTTACTTTTTGTTATTGGCTATATCCTTATGAGATACTTAGTGCAATAATTCGTACGTCCTTTTATACTGACTCCGGTCGCCCAATGAATGTTCTTCCCAAACGATTAGTATCGTTCAGAAAAATAATTATGAAAACGTTGGGGTGTGCAGAAAAAAAATAGTACCATGAACAATTCTTCAAGAGTATTTACTTTGGAACAAATTATTTGTCCTCTGCTAGCAAAGTTGTAATGAATAAGTTAAAAACACTATCCCAATCGATTAATGGCTTATATTTTGTATATATATTTGCTTTCCGAAGATGAGGGAACATATATTTAAAGGATTAATTCAGCATTAACAGTTGGCGTATTTACTTGCTAACAGATAATGATCCCGTAGGAAGAGAACGCTGATAATTTTATTGCATAATGTTAAAATTAATTACGGTCAAAGGAATATCTTAAGCATGCCAGCAAGGGGGAAAATGATTAGGACGTTTTGACTGTCACGTTACTTGGTAAAAGATATTTAGCCAAAACGATACAAATTGCCAGTCACCGATAGCAAGGGAGTAACACGAAAATACGCTAATTGATGTCTCAAGAATTATAGCATATACTCGTAATGGAATGTGCTGGGGATTTAGTAGATTTTGAAAGGAATAAGTATTAATTCACATCTTTAGGTTGATGTTGAGTGATGTGAATGAATAAATATTAGTTTTATTGGTACATTGGGAATAGGGACATCTTTATAAAGTGTATTGAAAGTAATTTAGATGTTTTTGATACAAGTATATGAATCACTGCTTTTAAAACCAAATCATACGTGCTGTGTTGTTGAATGACAAGTTTGAACTTTTACTTTGTGGAATGGTTTTGGTAGTAGTGAAGTAAAATAGTATACCAAAATTATTATTTTCTCATGGAACTATTTCCAAGTCAGTTGATTTCTACTGGATTACCCTTATGTTGAACAAGAGAAAAGTAAAAATAGCAGAGGATAACAAATGGTAATGATATTTTAATATTAAGCTATTGTACATACAAATGTGTAAATAAATACCGAAGTTTGTGTAGATTAAGAGGGAAGCAAGTTCCAGGAAGGTAGCATTATACCCTCTCTTGACCAACACCATAAAAGCAGCACATACCTGCAATAAAAAAAGAGACAAAAATAACTATGACAGTCTTGTGCATCATGAGTTTGATTAAATTGTTTGGTTAACAAACAAACGCTCTTTATATAAGAGTTGGTGAATGTGACAGTAGATTATTGATGATTATGAGGGGGCTATAAAATAGAACACTGGGCTTGCGGTTGCATCGCGGTTCGGTTCTGGCCTGTCGCCCGCCAGTGGACCCAATTGGGAATGGTAACAGTGTTTGGGGGTCGAAAAGACATTGGGTAGCAACCTCATCCTGGTAAACTCTCCTCTTTTAAAAGGAAAATGCTTATAGTAACATATTATATATATATATATATATATATATATATATATATATATATATATATATATATATAATATATATATATATATATATATATATGTTATATAAGTATATATATACATAAGTATATATATACTGTTATATATATATATATATATATATATATATATATATATATATATATATATATATATATATATATATAGTATATATATATATATATATAAAACATATTATATATATATATATATATATATATATATATATATATATATATATATATATATATATATGTGTGTGTGTGTGTGTGTACACTCTTACACTCCATGAATATCTTAAAAGCATTATGTTTGTTTATACGGTAAGTCTGGGAGCTTAGTAACGACTGCAAAAAGAGCTTGTCAACATTTTCTCGGGAAACCAGTCTGCATGCAAACACTTAACCAGCAGGTGCTCAGGCTGAATCATTCCTGGTTAATTACCTCCTGTCTTCACAGGCTGGTTATCTCAGAACTTTGGGCGATACCAGTTTTCCAGCAAGGAAGAGTCAGGTATAAGGTCTACCAGCGCGTGCTGGAAATCTGGCTTCAGGTATGTGTGATTGCAAAAAATATCTCGTCGCTTAAATGGCTTGTGAAAAAAAAACTAAAAAATACATTTTTGTTTTTAAACTAAAAAATACATTTTTGTTTTTAAAAATTATGTGCGGCGTGATAGTATTGATTTTGCAAAATAAAATCCCCTTTTGCTCTCGGCAGTTTGACCTTCCTTGAAATGAAAACTGTCTTTAAAGAATGAGAAAACTATATTGTTAAACTACCTGTTTACCTTTCTAGAATGGGAATGGTAATGATTTGGTGCTGAATATATAATAGAAGTAGCTACAGCTAAGAATATGTAATTTTTTATAACAATTCAAATTACACTTTACCTTCATTAGCAAATAAAAGGCAATGGATAGAATTTCATGTCGAATTAATTCCACAGGCCATCAACTTGCAACTTAGCCGTTTTATTTTAGAGAGAGAAAATACGAATCATTATTCTTGTGCTTGCTTCATAACACTGCTCAAGGGAATGAATGCGTTGATTGTTTATAAATATGTGATTCAGCACGTTGTATTCATCCTAGATTCAGCAATTTGATAATAATCATCTCTCGATTTTTCTCGGGAGCCACCCTTGTCAGTGAAAATGGCTTTTTTAAGTTGAGAAGAAATTATATATAAAAAGTATATGTATATATGATATATATATATATAAATATATATATGTATATATATATATAGTATATATATTATATATATTATATATATATATATATATATATATATATATATATAATATATATATATATATATATATATATATATATATATATATATATATATATATATATATATATATATATATATATATATATATATAAAGGGTAGACAGTTGATTTATTCACAGAGAGATATCAAAATCTGAAGCATTAGTGTTAGTGTTTACTACCGACAGTTGACTTATCCACTGAGGAAGGACAAAATTAGGCAGCACCGCTGTTATTATTTCTATAAAGATTTGGTTCTCCGCACAAAGAAAGAAAAATTCGATCAACGATTTTACTTGGACTTATCAGCAACATTGAACACTGGCATGACATTGATTGCATTGGTGAGTCTACTCCCGTCTACGTGCGCGTGGTCGGTCAGAGCATCAAAAAGCAGTAAACCGGAAGGGTGTGTCAAGCATTTTAGATGCTCTTTGAAATATACAGCACCTTTTTTGTGCGTCTGTCTCTGCTGTGGGAGTGATTTGCAATAGAAATTCAATCAGCAAGTAGTTAGCGTGTTCTACCCTTATGGAGGTTTGGCGATACGTTGCAGATATAAACAGATATAGTTTCTCTCTCTCTCTCTCTCTCTCTCTCTCTCTCTCTCTCTCTCTCTCTCTCTCTCTCTTCTTCTCTCTCTCTCTCTCTCTCTCTATATATATATATATATATATATATATATATATATATATATATATATATATATATATACACACACATTCATATACGCACACATATGATATATATATATTATAGAAAGAGAGAGAAAGAGATATTTATGTACGTAAATACACAAGTACACACACACACTCATACCTTCATACATACACACACACGCAGATATATGTATGTGTGTGTGTTTTTTTTTGTAGGATGTGTGTTGCACCATTGCATAAATTTAGTGAAGAGCTTTTGATGTTTTTTTTTCATATTTTCACGTTATTTAAATAATGTGTACAATTGAATATATATATATATATATATATATATATATATATATATATATATATATATATATATATATTATTGATTGTTGCGTACCAGTGATTTTATACAGTAAAAGAAGTTTTTTTTTATATTTATCCATTGTGACAAAAGATTAATGTCATTTCCATCTTACCCCTCGTTATTGTTCTTGTTTCATGATTGATGTATAATCACTTTTAATACTCGCTGTTGCTCTTTCTTCTGTCAACTTTGTCTAATATGAAGCTTTGTTTTAGAGATGCCTTGCTGGTGTTTTTAAACAATGAGGTTTTGTTTGTTACACTAAAGTAATTTTGTCTCATCTTTGAATTGGTCACACTCATATAGCAATGGATACTTGATGAATAGCCCACGTGACCCAGTCTCTGTTTGCATAGAAGGCAGGTCAGTATGGTACTAACCGTAAAACATATTTTATGTGAATTATAAAATTTTCATCAATAGCTATTGGTAAGTTTTGAAAACCAGTCTATTAAAGACATTTTTTCATACTGTTCGTCATTGTCACTTTATCCAATTATTAAACTCTTTCAGAATTGCAATGACTGTTTGAATTCAGTGGGCAAATTCAGCTGCGTAATCAGAATGGTTAATTCATTTGTGAACGATAGAAATTACCAGTTACCTTACTTTACAACGGGACGAATCACTAATTGTATCCTATATCATGAACAGTGAAACTGAAGATTTAGGAAGCAAATTAATATCGTTAGTAAACTCTTGAATTTTATATTAATACCATCTGAAACAAAACTGTCGCTGACATTTAAATAAAAAAAGACTGCAGCCGTTTGCTTTTGAACGTCAGCAAGGAGAAGACAGTAAACATCTCAAGAGCATTGGAACAGATGAAAGACTTGGTAACCGAGAAAGGAAATTTATTAAGAAAGGAGAACTCAAGGTCTAGAGATTTAATCTCCAGACCTTGGAACAAACAAAGAGGGCTGCGGCTTCGGCAAAAAGCATCAGCAAACCCTTCGTGTGACTGGAATGAGAGAGGAAAGTTCGAGTTACAAATTAGTTAAGGATAAGAAAAACATTTTTGTTTGTTAGAAGGCAATAATTATTTTAGCCGGTTGCAGCTCACGGTCTTTTAGACCATTTTAATGAAAGAAAATTATACTTGATAAATTAAGACGTACACTGATTCCCTGACATGGTTACAAGGGAGTTGCGAATCAAAGATATAAAAATGTCATGCTGGGACGACATACATTTGACTACTGAACCGAATAGCCCAGTAGGAGACTAATAGCAAGAGAGACTTATTTAAGCAATACTTTACAAAGGTAGCTCCAATAGGCTGCAGATAAAGCTACCCGAAATACCGCCAACACATTACTTAGTTCTTAAAGCAATCGTTCGCGTGTGAGAGATGAAGGGCAGTGTCCCATATGGCTGTGGTAACACTCCCGAGTGCCATGAATGTCGTTATGTGTTTAATGTGCTTCTCGTATAATTGAAAACATCTGCTTATCAGTGTCTTTTATGTCATTTCTGACTCTGTAAACCCATGAACCGAGGGAAAACGAAAGACTTTTGATTAGTTTACAGGACTTCTTAAAATTATTCAGTATCCACGTAGTGAACTGTGTATAGTTTATTAGGTGGATACTTTTAATCACTTATTGTACGAGCACATTAACTAGTAACCGCAACAGTAAATACCATCAGTGACAACGAAGTTAAATGTAAATGAAAATGAAGGCCAAGAATAAGCGAATGAGCGACGAGATTCAAGTTATATTAGTTGGATTTATACGGTAGCTCATTGTACGAAAATGTGAGCAGTAACAGCAATGGCGAATCCCTACAAAGATAGCATGACAAACATTTTAATAAATAGTGAAAGCAGAATCAGTTAAAAGACGATGATAAGTGGAACAGACGGAAAACCTATGGCGAAGTTCGCGAAGTTTTTCGACAGAGACTGAAGCATTTCAAATAAATCCTTCAACCAAACAGATGTACAAAGACCATTGAAAGGCTCCTTCAGTAATTATAGATGTGAATGCTCTAACCCGATGTTAATCTGGAAAATGTCCTTGGAGAAAATAGATACACAGTGAGCCCTTGCTTTTAATCTTTGGTCAAATCCATTTGTACCTCTCCGTCATTGTTGTGACAGTAAAGATTTTGCCGCTTATTTTTACCCTCTCTATCTCCGCTCTTTTGTACGTTTGTGCGTGGGCACGTGCTGGTGTACAGTATATTGTATATACACATACGAATGTATACGTACTCACATACTTTATATACCGGTAAATTTGTGTGTATGTGTACAAATGTCTTCCACGATAAAACAGGGTAACTATAGAAGACAAGGAGACAGGAATTGCTGTCAATCCCCCCATTTATTAACAAAGCCTCATCCGACAAATTTTATGATATTTAAACCCCCTTTCGCCTATTCTTTCATGCGTGTGTCAATTACCTAGATTTTGTGAAGCCAGTTTTAGTAATCATAAATCAGTCAGTCAACCCGTGCTCAGGATTCCTAGATTCTCTAATACTTGTGCCAATTTTTCAGTACAACTTCCAGCGAATATAACCCTTTTCTCTACACGACTAACAGACTAAAACCCTTAACACAATGAGATTGAATTTCAGTTATTTCCACCCTTTTTTTGGTGAAAATTTCCAGTGTTTCTCACTTTACAGATAACTCAAAAGTGTAGTGTGTAGTTCAGATTTTTGCAACTTGAAACATTGTAAATCCCCTCCATAATTTCTGCAACATTCCGGCTTCCTTTCTCTTCTTATTTACTTCATGACAGACTTCAAAGTTACTAGGCGTTCAGGGCTGCCTCTGTGATTATGTCAGCGCCGAATGACCTCATAGATCCCATCGCTTGGACTTTGGCCTACATCTGACGTTCTATTCTGTTTTATGTACTTGAATTAGTCACACGGATTTTATCATCCTAAATTTCATATCCATAAGCATTTTTTTTTTCTTGGGGGCGGGGGGGATATTCGCCGTTGTTTGTGTCTTACTATTTCTCTGCCTAGAGACTCGTTCAGGATCTGTTATCAACCTCTGTGATTCTCTCATATTTGTCTATCTTTAAAAACCGTCGGCAAACTCATTATATTTGGTAAGCCCCACCAACTATTAATATTCACTCAATCTTTTTCTTTGCTAATGCGTTTCTTATATTCTCATCAGCCACATGAGCAGCAGTCTCGGGTTAACACCCAACATCCTAATTCTTGATGATTAAGTGCTGTCTCTTCCCCCGCCATGATCGTTCGCTTTTCTTTTACTGTTGCACACATATACACATACATATATATATATATATATAAATTATATATATATATATATATATATATATATATATATACATATATATATATATATATATATATATATATATATATATATAAATATAATGGTTGTGTGTTTGTGTTTATCCAGACACGTTTACATATTGCAAGAAAGATCGAGGGATTCTCTTTTGGGCTATTATATAGGTCAACAGCTTAGTCATTTGCAACAAGACGAATTTGTGTGAAAAATGAGAATAAAAACCTATCAGGATTTTTTTTTATACTTGGAGATTTGTTTTATGACTGTGATGATAATAGTATTGCTACTTTCACTATTGCTTGTACCTTTGCCGTATTAACCACTTATTAAATTCCTTTGCGTTATCTAACGGTAAAACTTCTTGTATCCTCGATTTTGATTATCATCCCGGCCGAAAGAGGCGAGCCGAGAGAGAGAAAGCAACGTCCTTGTGTGAAGATGGCGACGTCGATAGGCGAAAATTCTTGAACGGTTTTGGTAGCCATTTCCGTTCATTTCCATACGAGTGAATACGGCGCGACTGTTATGAAAAAGAAGCCAAAGTATTCAGGGTTGTAATAATGGGGTTTGGTGTGTGTGTGTGTGTTTGTGTATATATACATTTCTTTTCTCGTCCCTTTGTGCTACAGTGCGGGTAATTGGAAGTCATTATCGTGAAATTAATTCAGAAAGGCAGCATCGAAAGGCGTGGTGCTGATAAGGAAAGGGATGTTGCGCGTGTATGCGCAGATACGTGCACACTTTTTTTTTTTATAATATGCGCAGGTTAGCGAACTTATTCGGCTACCAAGTTAAACAGTTTTCTGTACTGGCCTTCATCCTCGATTCCAGTTTGCTAAATATACGTTAAAAACTCTTAGTGACTGTTATGTTGTTTTAAGCCACCGTGCAAGGTGTGTTTGTGTGTGTGTGTGTGTATATATATATATATATATATATATATATATATATATATATATATATATATATAATATTATACTGAGAGAGAGAGAGAGAGAGAGAGAGAGAGAGAGAGAGAGAGAGAGAGAGAGAGGGAGGATGGACGAATCGTCAAGCATATATGCACTGTAATGCTACTGCATACTGTTAGTATTTACCTTGCATCTTTCAGTAATGGAATGAAAGCCGGATTAGGCTGAACTTATTCTAAATAAAGTGAACACAAGTAATTAAACTGTTTTCTCATATTACGCAAAACTGGCCTTTTTATTGCTCAAAAGTCCAGTTTAAACAAATATACGTTCCATTTGTTTACAAACAATCAGAATTGACGGTATTTAAGATCGTATCATATGAGTGACATTGATATACTAAATGCGTATATGTGTGCTTCCATTGTTCCTAGATTATATATACTAATAATTAACGCTTTCCATCTTCTTGCAAAAATTCCCTTTCCCTTGTTACGCAAAAGATTTTTGCATAAGAAATTTTATAACTTTACTTTTTCACTTATTAAATTTATAGTGACTTCCTCCACGTCTCGACTTTCTCATACTTTTCTTAATAACTCCTTCATTTATTTTCCTTTCGGGATTAAGACTAGCAGTTGTAAGGACACCCGAAAAGTGTCTGTAGAAAGAAAGTTTATTTTTATATCCTGCCAAACCTACCAATAAGTAGTGCGTTTGATTTCTTGAAGATAGGTTGCCCGTTCACGATAATGAAAACTTCAGACGCGTTGGCAGCGGTAATAGTAGGTGTGACCAATAGATCGTATTTTATATTCCTTTCGCTTTTTTGGAATTGGATTAAGGGAACCGTGCTGCCAAATGCAGAGACACTGAGGTGGACATGCTCCTAATATATCATAAAATGACTTCCGTTCTCGCAGACCGAGAGATTAGTTTCTGGTTGACTAATCTTCTGGAGTTGATCCGTTTATATATATAGCATTATAATATTGATATAATTTCCTTTATTTGCTATTTCCTGATGCGCTAACATAATTTCTGTAGACATACGTATTGCATACTGCATACTCGCACGCACACACATTACATACATACACATATACACATACACACATATATATATATATATATATATATATGATATATGTGTGTGTGTGTGTGTGTGTATGAAAGCATCATAAATACGCATAAAAGCACTTCCACCCATATGGAGATACTAATGCTTTCCTTCAGTGTTTTTACCTGTGAATTAATATCAGTATAATATCCTGTATGTAAAATGATATCACTATTTTCATTTGATTTTATTCAAAACTTCAAATTTCCTTTGCTTTTTTTTGTTCCGGTAATTAAGGTTTTCTCCATCAAATGCAGTTTGTTTGATAAAATATGAATTTTATTTTGTATTATCGGAAATTGCAACAGGAAAAGCTAGACGATTTTACAGTCGTGTACATAAATACTTAAACTCTTTTTGGATTAATCGTCTTTACGTTTCCTCTCTGCTCCCCTTTAAATAACACAGTGGGTGATCGCTATCCAAACTTTGGGATTCTCAAAATATTTCAGCGTTTCATAGACAATGATTGTAGAACTTTTAACATGCTGTCAATTTTGTAATAATAGAAAAAATATCTGTCTTTACCGTTACTATATACGTATTTCTGTAGAGTAGACTTGTGTTTTGGTCAGGTTTATATTTAAAATGAGTTATGAATGAATGTTACTTCAACCTCCTCCTATCGTTAGAGTTAAAAAATAAAAGTAAAAAAAGTGAAGTTTCTTCGGCACATTCGAGTTTTCTGTAGCATATAATCAAGGCCACCGAAAATAGATCTATCTTTCGGTGGCACTCGGTATAACGCTGTATGAGCCGCGTCCCATGAAACTCTCAGCCGGCCGTGGTGGCCTGTGTTATTGGTACCTATAACGGCCAGAAGTACAATCATGGCTAAATTTAACCTTAAATAAACTAAAAACTACTGAGGCTAAAGGGCTGCAATTTGGTATGTTTGATGATTGGAGAGTGGATGATCAACATACCAATTTGCAGCCCTCATTCAGTAGTTTTAAGATACAAGACGGGCAGAAAAAAGTGCTGACGGACAGACAAAGCCGGCACAATAGTTTTCTTTTACAGAAAACTAAAAGGCGACTTGTTCATTGGGGCACAACCAATCATTCCTAATACAGAAGATTTCATTTTTCAAACGTGTTTGGGTTTAGTTGATGCGTTTTTTTATTACAAGAAAAATCGTGTGGACTTATTTAAATGAGAGCTGTAGTTTGTTAATTTTCCTAATTGATTTTTTTCTTCATAATGGTAATAATAATAATTTCTTTTACATATAAGTCCTTATTATCTTCCATAAGAACCTTTAGATTTTGTCTTTGGGTATCTAATTTGTTTTAGTTTTATTGTTAATAATTATAATGATAATAATAATAATGAAGATGATGATTATGAATATTATTATTATTGATCCGGACTGATAAAGGGCAGACATGCGTGTCCCAGTTTTATTACCATTCGTTCGGATGGTGTCCATTTTTATGAGGAATCATTAGCGTGTATGAAGCACTTCCACCGTGATGTGCAGAACGAAAGGAAGCCATGGTTTTGCCTCAAAATTACCCTTCAGAAAAAAGGGACCGCCATTACCATCGCACATACTTGCATATCACGTTATATGAAAAAAAGGCGGAAAAACTCTATTTCAATAAAGAGCTTCGCTTATTTGTGTCCGTTTACCGCGTCATAAATACGGCTTCTTTCCACGTTCGCACCCTCTAGTTTTTGGTAGAAGGGTGGGGCCAGGACCCATTTGTCCTGGGTGGGGCTCATGGAATGGGTGGGTCGTGCGGGTGATGTTTGGAAGGGGTGTCGACCCGTGGGTTCGGTTCGGGTACGTTCCTGTCGCTCAGGCTATCAAGGAAGATTTCTGCTACGCGTTCGACGCTACAGGCAAAGGGACGTTCGCTTGGAAAGCGCACCTAATTCTGGTGTTTCCGGCATCCAATACTTATGCTTCCAGCTTTCAGGACTTATGATTCCAGCTTCCAGGAATCACGCATCCAGCTTCAGGATTTATCCGTCCAACTTCCAGTACTTATACTTCCAGCTATCATGACTTAGGCCTCCAGCTTTCAGGACTGATGTTTCTAGCTTCAAGTGCTAATCCTTCCAGCTTTCGGGGGTTATGTTTCCAGCTTCCAGTACTTATGCTTCCAGCTTTCAGGGCTTATGCGTCCATATTTCAGGACTTCTGCTTCCAGCTTTCAGGACTTATGCTTCCAGCTTTCAGGACTTATGATCCCAGCTTTCAGGACTTCTTGCTTCCATTGCTTATGCTTCCAGCTTTCAGGACTTATACTTCCAGCACTTATGCTTCCAGCTTTCAGGGCTTATGCGCCCATATTTAATGACTTCTGCTTCCATCTTCCAGCTTTCAGGGCTTATGCTTCCAGCTTTCAGGACTTATGCTTCCAGCACTTATGCTTCCAGCTTTCAGGGCTTATGCGTCCATATTTCAGGACTTCTGCTTCCATCTTCCAGCTTTCAGGACTTATGCTTCTAGCTTTCAGGACTTATGATTTTAGCTTTCAGGACTTCTAGCTTCCATTGCTTATGCTTCCAGCTTTCAGAACTTGTGCTTCCAGCTTTCAGGACTTATGCTTCCAGCTTTCAGTACTTATGCTTCCAGCTTCCAGGACTTATGCTTCTAGTTTTCAGGACTTATGTTTCCAGCTTCAGTACATATGTTTCCAGCTTTCAGGACTTATGCCTCCAGCTTTGGGGACTTATGGTTCCAGCCTCCATTGCATCATGGTGAATTCAGCACTGAGCTCGTGTCGTTACGTCCAGTAGTGTGTTGGATTCTGTTGAGTCACAGACACAAAACTTCTTTTGAAATGATTGTCAGGCAATTCAGTCATTCTCACTAATGATGTATAATGTATCGAGTTTTTACTTCTTTAGTTTTAGGTAATTTCTAATGGTTCTTTCCTAAATTCTTTGGTTACCATTTTAATCAGTATGATTGATGTTTTATCCAATAATAGTTTTAAATATTAACAATACCTAGCACTGTATTAATTGGTCATTTTTATTCATCTCATATGAATTTACACTCCTATTTAAGTATCTGCCTTTATTAGCTTCGATTTTGTTATAGGCATCTAGCCATTAACATCATAAAAAGTTTCAAATGAACAAGGAAGCTAATTCTTGTACCAATATGGACTTCATCAAAAGTTATTGCCAATCTGACCATTATTGAATCGAACTGGGCACGAATCCTAGTAATCACTAAAGTTATCTGTTTAATTATGGCTCTGGAAGCTATAAAAAAGAGGAAGAATTCTTTAGTCTATGTGTAAACTGAGAAAAGAATTGGTTGATTTTCCACTCATCATCAACTATGGCAAAAATGAATTAGAGCTTCTTTGAGAAATCCTTTCTTAATTTATCCCTTGCTATAATCCTTTCTTAATATTACACTTACTCTTTTCCTGAAATTTTCCGTATTTAGTATGTTCAGTTTTTCCAAACACATTACGTACCACTTGCTCTGTTTCTTAATCTTTAATGAGCACTTGTTTTTCTTTCCGAACCTTGTTTTATGTAACATTTGCTCTGTTTTCAACTTTTCTTATTGAGCACTTGCACTTTTTTCCAATCATTTCTTTTTTATTATATCTGCACTGTTTCTTAATCCTATCCTTATTTAGCACTTGCCCTGCTCTTGGTCTTTTTCCTAATCCTGTCTGGAATTTATTTCTGGTGATAGAAATTCATTTCTCGTCATAATGTGGTTCGGATTCCACAATAAGCTGTCGGTCCCGTTGCTAGGTAACCAGTTGGTTCTTAGCCACGTAAAAATAAATCTAATCCTTCGGGCCAGCCCTAGGAGAGCTGTTAATCAGCTCAGTGGTCTGGTTAAACTAAGATATACTTAACTTTTAACTACCCTTATTTTCAGTCCTTTACATATGTAGTATTTGCTCTTTTTCCTAATCCTTTCTTAAATTTGTTTCCTATTCTTTTCCTTATTGAGCTCTTGCTCTTCTTTTTAATCCGTTATTTACATAGCACTTTCTCGTTTTCTTACTCCTTTCCATATTTAGCACCTGATCTGTTTTCGTTATCTTCGTCTTATTTAAGACATACTCTTTTTCCAGATCCTTTTCTTAATTAAAAGTTTCTCTTTTCCGTATCACTTCTCCGAATCCCCTTCTTATCAAACATTGACATTTTTCCTAATCCATTCGTTACTGAACGCTTGATCGGTCTCCTATATCCCTTCTTTATAAACGCTTGAATATCAACTAACAATGGCATCTCTTTATCTTGGTTTTCTGAAGCCTTTTTTTATACATACATACATTACATACATACATATACATACATACAGATTTATATATATATATATATATATATATATATATATATATATATATATATATATTTATATATATATATATATATTATATATGTGTGTGTGTGTGTGGTAATGGGTGTATGTATGTAATGCTATGTATATATATGTACATACATCTAATAGAAAGGAGCCCAGTAAAAACGCCAAAAGCTAGAAAGGATTATTTACTTATCATTCAGAGACCAAACTGTCTCTCCCTCTACTGGCAAGTATATGAATGAAGTAAGGAATACAGACAGGCGGTATTTTTACCAAGAAGTCCAGATGTCACCCGTTACGTCACTCCAGTTGATAGCTTCTAATCTTCTTAATCGCTGGTTGGAGGAAGATTTTATACACTCATATATATACATATATATATATATATATATATATATATATATATATATATATATATATATATATATATATATATATGTAATATATATATGTATAACCAATCACGAAGATACAGAACGCGATGGATGTATAAATAAAGGCAAATGCCACGAAGGAAAGTGAAACAACGGAGTGGTTGCTGGGTCGTGAGTCGAAAGGCCACAAAGCCACTCTGTTGTTTCACTTTCCTTCAAAGTCATTTGCCTATATATATATATATATATATATATATATATATATATATATATATATATATATATATATATATATATATATACATACAGTATGTTTTATATATGTTTATATATAATATTACCACAGCTCCTCTCATGTCCTCCAAACCCAGCTAGGCATAGAGTGAGAAATTTTATCAATTTTTCTCACGCCTTACTCATTCTTACACGTACAGTCTTCAATCTGATACACATACACATTAAGTATATAATATATGTATACAGTGTAATGATATAAAAAATATATATTTGGGGTGTAACACCCCAACTGTGGTGCAACAATCTCTCGCTTCTTGCATTTGCTGTGTGTGATATTTCTCTCATCATTTAGTTTTCATCCCACGATACTCATGTTTATTTCATTCAAAATCTACTCAGATGTAATTTATCACAGCCTGTTTAAAGAGTTGAAAAGGATGTTTTAAAGTTTGCTGAAATGAAAAATTTCTATACTCTCCCGTAGACAAATATTTGCCATAAAAGCTGGAAACAGCATTTTTATGACGCTGCTATCCTTCCAGTTCTAAGATTGTGATTTTGAGATAAGTGTGCTAACCCAACCCCCTCCTGCACTCTGGCTGCGATCCACTGCAGTTGGTAAACTGCCAGGTGCGGAGTTTAGTGTTTAGGTGAACAGATACAAGAACAGTTGTAACAACACGAGCTCATTCTGGTCAGTCTCAGCCGGGTATCGGGCTCCAGTTTCACAACCACTTGTTTCCTCTTTCAAAATCTCTTAAATAGCACAAGATAAATCTCCACAATTATGAGCTCTGTCAAATTACTGTGTAGGAGGGCGGCCGTCATTATTCTTCTCCAAGCATGCTGCCAGATGATGGATGTATATTAAGGTGATCTTCCGAAGTAAATTATCGCTCTCTTTTTGCTCATGTGGTGCTAATAGTGCCATTTATCTTTTGGATGTAATTAAGGTAAGTAGGCCGTTCTCTCTCTCTCTCTCTCTCTCTCTCTCTCTCTCTCTCTCATGTTAATACTTTCGTTAGCTCAATTGTACAAGTATTCCTAAAAATCCAAATAGTACTGGTTATGCGTTTGAGGGCAGCGTCTTGCGTGGTAGTGGCTTCCTCAATGTAACGCTTTAGACATAATTACTTGGCCATTAAGATTACTGTGATGTATTTTTGGACTCGAGTTGTGTAGGCGAACCCTCCTTAATCTCTCTCTCTCTCTCCCTCTCTCTCTCTCTCTCAGCATAAAGTGTAATTAAGGGAATGTTTCGCAGAAGTATTCATAAAATGGCGCCCATACTAATTGATGGATAGTTTGAGACGTATTCACACGTCTGTACCATTAGAGGCAGTTTATATAAACATTTATACACGGTATATGTATATATGTATGTGTATAGATATATGTATATATATTATATATAATATATATATTTATATATACAGTATATATGTATGTATATATATATATATATATATATATATATATATATATATATATATATATATATATATATATTTTTACACAAGTAATACATAATGTATGTAAATTGAAGCCTTAGGAAACTTTTTTAAAGAAAACGGCTGATTGCCGAACACTTCTGTGCGTTTTATCATCTTCGGGGGCACAAAGTAACACAAAATATGTGAGTAAGCATGGTCTGACTAATATTCATTACAATGGAATTGTATTATTAGGTCATTAAGAACAGAAACAGTGTCTTTCAAAACTACAAGCAATGAGCGGAGTTTAAGAAAATGAAAGAAATTGACTTGCATATATATATACATATATATATATATATATATATATATATATATATATATATATATATATATATATATATATAATATATATAATATATATAATATATATATATATATATATATATATATATATATATATATATATAAACAATAAGTAATATAAACAAGTAGCTAAATGTCAATATAGGTGTTTTACATTTAAAGTCAGAGAGAAGTCTTAATAGCGTTTACTTTGACTAAATTAACCAGAGGTTTGGTATTTGTAAGAAAAGGTAGGCTTTAATGACATGTGACGCGTGCTGTTCGTTAAGAGTCAACTACGTAAGGTTCATTATGCGGAAGGTGAAATTTTCATAACTTTAATGCTGCTTACTTTAGCTTGTTAAATGACAAAGAGTACAAATTTTGAAAAATTAGACAAATTCTAGTTTTTCTTAATAGATTTTAAGTAGGTCCTCCTATCATAGAAATAAAAAATACCTGAAACTTATCCACTTAATCCTATCAAAGAACCATGGAAACCAATGCGTAACCCTGTGACAATGATGATTTTTTTAATTACAAAAAAAGTAAACGACCAATTAAGGTTCGTTTAAATTGTTTTTAGAATTTGTGATGCCCTCGTGAAAATATCTCCTCAAAACTTTCAGTTAGTTGAGAGAGAGAGTTTGCGATAACTAACGTTAACTATCATTCGTTAAGACAGTCACCATCAACGATGTAAGATCCGCAATAGAGCAGATAGACAATGAAGTATTGGATGGGCGGTGAAGAAAGAATTTTGCATCGAAAAAGGATTTCGTGGCTGTCCTCTAAGGTGAAACTCGACGTGCACTGGACCGAACAGATTTATCATTTTGGAGCTACGAGAAAATGTGAAAATAGTTGAAGAGAAAATGAAACAACCTGATAGCAAGAAATGTCGATTTTTACCGAGAAAACAACCGGAGGAACAGGCCTTGAGCATAATGGTTAGTATAGTCGACAAAGGAGAAAATGTAGAAAGATTAAAACAGTATTTAAATGTTTCAGTCTTCGTGGCTTGAAAAAATACTGGCATGGAACCCAGCCTTGCTGCTGTGAAAGGACCTAAAGATGGCTTAGAGAAAGCAGGAGAAAACACCTGCAGATATTTGTCTATGCTTTTCTCACACAGCAGTGTCAAGCTATTTGACAATGGCTAAAGCTAATGCACTTCATCATCATTTGCTTAAGAGATGTTGTTGTGGTAAATGATACGCGATGAATACAGAGGAAGCATCTCAGAAATCGGAGCAGCACTGCACCCTTTGGCCTGTTGTAAATACTTCACGATTCTCTGCTGTCACCTATAAATGAACAATATAGCTGAAAGTGTGTGCGCGTATTCTCTTATGTCATTAACAAATCGTATATTTTTCTGAAACTTCACAGTCTAAAGATATGAAAAACGTCAAGTGTTCCCCAAATATTGTTAATTAATAATGTGTAGGCATAAATAATAAATGGAATATTTGAATTTTTTTATGGATTGATATGATTTAAAGTGTCAATGAAAGAACAGCGTTATTATTTAATATTTGGACCAAATTGTCATGTGTTTTTCCCAAACTATGATATCATTTTCTCTTAAGGTAAAAATAAACTTTAGAGTTGCACGAAAGAGAATTTTGGATCGACAATAGAAAGAGCTAGACAGCGCGCATATAAGTGGCATGATACGGAGAAATCCGGATCCCAATTAGAGAGAAATAACATTTAATCATTATGAAAGATATTGGCTCGCGCTCTGGTAGAGGACTTCATTAGACGAGAGAGAGAGAGAGAGAGATCTGATGGTTTTGCTTTACTTCTCTCAGTATTAAGCCATGTCTTCTAACAGGGAATGCCTCCAAACAAAATGCAAGACAGTGGTCATCACCAGATTCACATTTTTGACTGCTGACTTCAGGAGGAACCCTGTGCAGAAAACTTTTACAGCGTTAGCCACTTAACACTTATACGCGCAAGCTATTTTCAGCTCTACTTATCAAATATAATAAAATCAGTAAGAGGATTTTCACGAATATAGTTGAAAATTTTTAAAATGGCTTCTTTTTTTCTTCGCAATAATTTGCATATAGAGGTTATTTAAAAAAAATAGTAATATTGGCAAAATCCAGTGTATCTATGTATCGCATTTATATTAGGATTTAAACTTAAATTATTAAACTCATCTTTACCAGTGAAAACGAAAGATGTTTCCTTTATTGTTCAAATTTCTAGTGACAGACGCCAGCGTTTTACTCTACTTTCCTCTTCATGGCAATATTATTATAATACATTCTTTTGCCCACATGGATATTCCTAGTCTCAAGCTAAACGGCCTTTTTCTGGTACATATGTGGATAAGTAATAACGAGAAGTCATGCGTGTTTTCTCGGTATGTATCACTTAGGGAAAAAGCATACTTTTTTTTTTCTTTAAAGTTTGCGAAATACATTACTGCCCTACCAGTTGTGTTTTTTCTCTTGTTTATATACAAATGATTTTTGCATTAGCGTATATTGGCCTCCTTGCACCGCCCTCCGACTCGCTACTTGGTAACTTTTTATTGCACATCCCTCTTAATTAATATTATCATCCTACTTGCGCTTACCTCCCTGTGCTATCAGTGCTATTATCATCCAGCAATCTGCCTCCTATTGGTTACTCGTAATATTATCTCCTTGTATCTATTTCCAACATACTACCTGTAATATTGTCTTTCATGTATTTATCTCTTACCTACTGCTTATTTGCATCTATTTCAAACATACTACCTGTAATATAGTGTTCCATATACTTATCTCTTACCTACTGCTTATTTGCATCTATTTCCAACATACTACCTGTAATATAGTCTTCCATATACTTATCTCTTACCTGTATACTGCCTATTTGCATATATTTCCAACATACTACCTGTAATATTGTCTTCCATATACTTATCTCTTACCTACTGCTTATAATATCCTCTAAGCTTATACCTCCTTATTAATGCCTGTTTTATCTGTTTTGTTCCTTCCTTCTACTTACTACTTATAATATTTTCCCCCGTCCACCTCTCTCTTTAGCTTATCTCTTTTGTTCCTTCCTTCTACTTACTACTTATAATATTTTCCCCGTCCACCTCTCTCTTTTTAGCTTATCTCTTTTGTTCCTTCCTTCTACTTACTACTTATAATATTTTCCCCCGTCCACCTCTCTCTTTAGCTTATCTCTTTTGTTCCTTCCTTCTACTTACTACTTATAATATTTTCCCCCGTCCACCTCTCTCTTTAGCTTATCTCTTTTGTTCCTTCCTTCTACTTACTACTTATAATATTTTCCCCCGTCCACCCTCTCTCTTTAGCTTATCTCTTTTGTTCCTTCCTTCTACTTACTCTTATAATATTTTTCCCCAATATCCACCTCTCTTTTAGCTTATCTCTTTTGTTCCTTCCTTCTACTTACTACTTATAATATTTTCCCCCGTCCACCTCCCTCTTTAGCCCCCAGCCTTAAAAGTATCTTCCTTGTGCTTACCTCTCACTCAAGGTCTGTAGCATATTCGGGATACTTACAATCCTGCTACTACTGCTGCTTGTAATTACCTCCTACTTTCTAACTTCATTGATGATCCTCTATGTACCTACTGCCCTTTCACTACCTGTAATAATATCCTCTTTGTGTCTTCCTCTTACTCACTATCTGTAATATTAACCTCCTTCTATGTAACTCCTCTTCACTAACTATATTATAATCCTTAAACTTACCTCGTACTTGCTAGTTAATATTTTCCTTGCAATTACATCTTTTCATCCTCCTTGTATGTACTCCTACTGGCTGTCTGGAATATTATCTTTCTTTTAGCTACCTCCTGCTATCAACCTGTAATAGTTTTCTTCTTGCAACTACCGCCTACTCGCTACTAAAATGTTTTCCTTACTCGCTACCTACGGTAATATCTCTTCCTTCGACAAAACTCGTGACTCAACGGTATTATTTCATGAGACTCGTAGTGCATCTACTGGAAAAAAAATGCACCTAACGAATCGGTTGTTTTTTTTTTTAGAAGCAACAGAACCAAAAAGACAAACAAACATAAAAAAAGCAGATATCAGAAATGAAACGTACAAAACAAATTCTGAAAAATCAGACAAAAGGAATAAAACGGCTACGAGAAATAGAGTACAAATATAAAAGGATAAACTGGAGAGGATGGGCGTAATGAAAAAAACCTTATAACAACGGATAAGATAAACGAAAAAAAGTTGTAAATGAAACGAAAAAGATAACTAATACGTGGATATTGAAAATAATAATAACTGTAGACCAAAGGCGATTCACTTTACAATGACCCATGAATAAAAAAGACAGAACAAAAAACAGTCGAAGAATAGAACAATCAAATACATTTTTATCGACTGGGACAACGTGATTTATTGTACTAAGAAAGCTTCCGTTGTATATGGATGTCTGGTACCAGGAGATCAGGTTAAATGTCCCATTACTAGGAACTGACTACCAATCAAGCACCTACAGTGAATACCTGATAAGTAACGTGTCTGGCAGCATACACCTCCCTTTCTCCTTGTCTCCCAGAATTTTATCCAATTGCACATGTTGAAGACCAGGTGCTTCAGATATTGGTTCCAGGTGGCGTAGAACTTAATCCGAAATGCGAACGTGATACACATGATGATCGCACTGTGCAGGTTTTTCCTGGTGTATTACCTTCCGGGCTGAAGGTGAGGTTAACATGATTCATTGCGTTCCGAACGGTCTGTGTCCACTGTTTTCCTAAACGAAAAAAACAAGTACAAAATACTCCGTTTCTTCGACGCAATCGAGTTTTCTGTACAGCGTGTTACCAAGGCCACCGGAAATAGATATATCTTTCGGTGGTCTCGGTATATTGCTTTGTGAGCAGCGGTCCATGAAACTTTAACCACGGCCCGGTGGTGGCCTGTCCTATATCGTTGCCAGATGTACGATTATGGCTAACTTTAACCTTAAATAAAATAAAAGCTACTGAGGCTAGAGGGCTGCAATTTGGTATGTTCGATGATTGAAGGGTGGATGATCAACATACCAATTTGCAGCCCTTAGCCTTAGTAGTTTTTAAGATTTGAGGGCGGACAGAAAAAGTGCGGACGGACAGACAAAGCCAGCATAATAGTTGTCGTTTACAGAAAAGTAAAAAGGAAAAATAAAAAGGTTCGAGAATACTGCTTTTATTTTGAAAAGAGTCATCAACTCTTAAATACTTTCCAGACGGTGTTGTTTTTGAAAGAGATAATATAAGGGCACATTTATTTTAGTTATACACTTTTAAATTCTTTCCAAACTGTGTTGTTTTTAAAAGGGCTGGTCCTTTTATATGATTTACGTTAATTTTTGTATTTATCGATATATTACTCATTGCGCTGTTCTGAGATACATATTTGAATGAAATTTATATTTCAGCTCGCATAACGTTTTCCAGTTTCATACTTTATGTTTTAAAGCTCGATACTTTATTTTTTAAAGCTCCCACTCGAAGTGCATCGAGGAAAAAAACCTAGCCTTGACGTAATGCATCTGACCTAATGTGACTTACGATGAAGTGTGTCAAGAAGAGTATTTCGTCTGACGTATTTTCATAAAATGTGTCTTCCTTCCTTTTTCTTTTCGAAAAGCATGAGATGCATTTTGCCTTAAAAGATGCCAAATATGAAATTCATCTTGTGTAATACTCGACCTTCATGCGCCGTGTGAAGCCACGTGTGAAACACCCTGAAATGTGTCTTCTGAAATTTAAAGCTTCAAGACTTTTTCCGTCTGTTATTTGGAAATTCGTGAAATGTATCTTTTGCGCAGTGACGTTTGTTAATGCATGTTGTTAAGTGAGATCATTTTATATCTGTTATGAAATGTGGAAGAGCGTCATCGAATACCTTAGCAATTGCGGTGGCGGATCCGTTTGCACAAGCCAGTCGAGTCAGTCAAGTAATCTGTCGCCTTATGCACTGATTTTGTCTTTCGCGGAGAGTTGTGTCTGATGTGCATGTGCATTCTGAGCATTTTGCTTAACTAACAGGCTGTGCGAAACTTGTTTTAATGAAGTTAAATAAGATTAATTCATACGGAATGTGCACTCCTTAATATGGGCCATCAAAAAACAACTGTAAAGCAACCTTGGTGACATGGCATATTTTCAAATACTTCATCTCTCTTCACAACATTTAGTTTATCACCATAAGTTTCAGCCCATATCAACAGATTGAATTTACCACCACAAGTTTCATTTCTCTTCACAATATTTACCACGACAAATTTCATCACGTTTCAGAAGATTTAATGTATCACTATAAGTTCTATTCCTCTTCACAATAGTATATAAAATATCTTGTCAAGTTGTATCTCCTTTTTACAGTAAAAAATTATGTGATAAGAATACTCGTGAAGTACACTTTACTTCTTAGAAAATAAGAATGCGGAATATATGGCTGTTGGTATGACGTGTCACAGAATGCTTCCACCTTTCTCATTTAATAACATATTTGATGAAATTGGTTATAAATTATTTCTCGTTCGAGTCCGCGTAAGAATCCTTACTTGCGAAGACTAAATAGAGAATGGGCATCGCAATAGTCTATTACACACTGATTTAAGGAATTTAAGATATGTTCCAATAGATTTGACGTTAAGGCACTGTCTGTTTCCTGAAGCTTCAAACTCATTTTAAGTAAGATGCTTTTTGTTAACAGCTTACTTCAGGGCCACATGAACATTGCAAAAAATAAAACAAAAAACATTATTTTTTAGCATCACTAAAAAATCATTATATAAGTTATAAGAAATAAAATAGCAATCCGGTTTTACGAAAATAGAAAATACTCATATTTACAACCTCTTTGCATACAACAAAAGTGAGGGAATGTGTACTGAGCGCCTACACTATACCTAAATTACCAAATATATATATATATATATATATATATATATATATATGTGTGTGTGTGTGTGTGTGTGTGTGTGTGTGTGTGTGTGTGTGTGTGTATGTTTGTGAGAGAGAGAGAGAGAGAGAGAGAGAGAGAGAGAGAGAGAGAGAGAGAGAGAGAAGTAGCAAAGGAAATGCAGGAAACATTAGAAACTTGCAGGATCAAAGTGCGGTGCAGCTGGGGTAGGTTATCGCCAAGTAGAGTGGGTCCTTGGTAGGTCCCTGTTTTCGCCTGCATCTTTCCAAAACGCTAATGTGATACTTATGAATTAGTTTATATTAACGCCATCATCTCAGATTAAGCCCTCTATTCACAGGTATCCTATATAGAAAAAAAAAGTTTCACCTATTTTCACTTTTCTTCCTTTATTTATTTTCCTTCTCTGGTTTTGTAGGAACTTTTAACCAACACTCCCACCTAGTGTTTACACTCAATATTTCTTCCATTATTCTGCAGAGCTTTGCTAGAATTCCAGTTCTCTGTAAATGTACGCTGTTTAATACAAGTGTTTAGACGGCGAAACTTAAACGACAATTAAAATAAGTCTGAGTCATTGTATATAAAAGAAAAACTTTGGAACTAAGGACATGCCATGGAATACGTCGTGTCGTGCAACAAGGAAAAGCTGTCGTGAACAAAATTCCCATTATTTCAAAGATCGGAAGTACCTCGTGAGGGTTACGCCCCTCTCCCACCACCCTTTAAAATGCAAAAGGTTATTAAGGTCAGACTCGGGCGATTTCAAGATGGATGCTGATGACATGGGACTGTTGCCTAATTGTTGATATTTCCTACTCCGCTCTCTCTCTCTCTCTCTCTCTCTCTCTCTCTCTCTCTCTCTCTCTCTCTCTCTCTCTTTTAAAATGTAAATGGACAGAGAAGCATTTGGATGAATGGAATAAATCGAGTCCGATGAGATTTACAGCAAGTAAATGTTCGATTATGTTTCGAGCACTTACTTACTTTTTTCATCAACTCGAAATGATTGTGTGTACAATATACATAGAAAAACTATGGCAGTATTTCTCAAAAGCTTTAAAATCGATAAATTAGGCGGATTATTACGAAGATATCCGTAATATCAAGTTGATTTACTGATTTAAACTCACGAGCTCGGCGTTAATGCACACACACACTGTGTGTATAAAATACATGTACACACACACACATATATATATATATATATATATATATATATATATATATATATATATATATATATATATATATATATAGAGAGAGAGAGAGAGAGAGAGAGAGAGAGAGAAATGTTTCAAACATATTTTTCTATTATTTCTGACTCCACAGAAAAACCAGAAATACAATGTAAACGGCAAAAAATCACTCTTATTATTATTATGAAGAAGAAGCAGCTCCTAAAAACATTGATACACAAGTTTCAGTTTTTTTTTTTTTTTTTTTTTTTTTGTTAGTTTAGAGACTCGGGTGAATCTTCATGAATAAATTGTGTAATGTAGTTGTTAGGTCGAAAGCAAGGACGAGTCTCTGAAACCGGATAGTAATCAGTTACGTCATGAACAGTAAGTTTCATAAATTCCAATACGTTTCGTTTTTATCCTTTTCTCTAAATGTCAAAAATCTCTTTCAACGTTACCCAGAGGCGGGGTGGGGGGAGTGCCGTAAGTGAGGTTCTTTGCAGCGTCTCTGCGGCCCCTAGCTGCAACCCTTTTCATTCCTTTTATTGCACCTCCATTCATATTCTGTTTCTTCCATCTTGCTGTCCACCCTCTCTTAACAATTGTTTCATGGTGCAACTGCGAGGTTTTCCTCCTTTTACACCTTTAAAGCCTTTTTATTCTCAATTTCCGTTTCAGCGCTGAATTACCTCATAGGTCACAGCGCTTGACCTTTGGCCTAAATTCTATATCGCATGAAATTTTCAAAATTATGGCATTTCCCATAACAAGGTTGGCTTCAGAGGTAAAAAAACAAACACAGTGGTCAGTGTCACATTCAAAGTTGACCCTGGAATCTTGAATAAACTCTCTTGAAGAACATCTCTTGTATAACATTATCAGCTTCATACGCGGCATCAAAAAGCTCATCAGCAGCTCGTCCTGGTAGTTCAGAGGTGATGACGTGCACCTCACCAATGAGATGCCCCTGCTGACCCAAGTTGTGGGTGAAGTACGTGGTTTTTGTCGATTGTAGTGGGTAGCAGCCAAGGTCAAGAATGGCATTGGCTAACATTGCCCTCATAAAATACTTAGTCAGAAAGGCTGGGGCCTGAAAGGTACAGCCTTCCGGCATATTAGCACGTGACTTTGGGTGAGGTTGATATCCCCTTTACATATATATATATATATATATATATATATATATATATATATATACATATATATATACATATATATATACATACATATATATATATATACTGTATATTAATTGATTAATTAATTAGTTTATTTATTAGTGTGTGTGCCCGTCCACACTGCGATTTCCTTAGTGATCATTATTTAAGATGATTGATTTAAAAAAAAAATGTTAGATCATGGGTTTTGAGTGTTCAATATAATATTATACCCGTTGTATTTCAGTAGTTCTGATATATGCGACCAGTTTATTTCATATTAAGAAGTAGTCGGAAAGTATTAGACAAAAATATTTTCAAGTGACATATTTATAGACATGATGCACTTGACATAAAAGTCACTAGCAAGATTAATGAATGAAGTAACATTCTTTTTTTTCGAAAATATAGTGATTACTGTTGAGTGTTAGGCTTACACGGTTAGAGATTACATAGATTTATATTTAACCTTTTTAAATACTAAAGGCATTTGGAATATTGAATGACCAGGTAAAGTATACTGGTACCTTAACAAGTAAAGAAATAAAAAGAAATCGGAAGATGCACCTACATATGCTATGGTGAATATTTGAGAATACGTTACAAACTGCCATGAAATTTAGTTACAGGAAAAAGTGAATCTTTGTTGAATGTCTTTGCTAATAATTATGACTTGTAGAAACGATCACATATTGAGCTTAGAATGAAGTGCAGATGGTGTGAAGTAAATCAAGAATAACTGACCAGTAACCGCAATGTGATTCTCACAGTATTTGTTAAGGTCGTGAATTACTGCCGGAAAACTGCTGAGCTGTAAGTGGAATTTTAATCATTATGAGAAATTTTAACATTAGTTAAAGCACTTGTTAAATGGCATTCTAACTTCATTTCCTCATTCGGCGAGATCTCCGACGACAGAATCCTGTGTGGCCCTCATCATTCAGACATGACCATCGGCCCGATGTCTAGAAGATTTCAGATGCCGCCCCCTGTCTGATGCAGCGGCAGTCTTGTGCCAGCCTTCACGGGTCGGAGCGGCCTCTTTGGGGTTCCTTTTGTCGCGAGAAGAGGCGTTTCGTAAGGGCCGACGGCGCCGTGTCACTGCGCGCCCCCTGCAATGCAATTTCCGATCCACAATATTTGTCCGTCTACCGTTTTCAGGAAGAGAATTTACGGGATTTCTTCTTCTCCATTATATTCCAATCGTTCGGTTTCCTCTTACGAGTGAGTAGGCGAATAGTTGAGCGAGCACGTGTTTCACGAGTCAATTTCTCGCCGTCCATTGTAAGGGGAAATTGTTCCTTGTTCCTACCGGTTTAGTGTGGTCGGGAGATATATATTTTTTTCATATATCCCTTTTACTCCAGACGTTGAGGAGAAAGGGAATTTTCATGAAGGGTAGTAATGAAAGTGGGAGAATGCCATGCCAAAGCTCATTTCCTAGGAAAGTTTTTTTTTTTTTCTTCTGGGGTGGGGAAAAGGATTTTTGCTCTCTCTCTCTCTCTCTCTCTCTCTCTCTCTCTCTCTCTCTCTCTCTCTCTCTCTCTCTCTCTCGCCGTTTCTTCAGGCCGGGCAGGAAATAGCAAGTGTGTATCCTGGCCTTGTCTGGTGGGGAGGAACAAACGTGTATTCTTGCGGCATCACGTTCGTTTAACGTGTAACCGATATCACTGTCACCGCGCAGGTGATAATTAACGAATAGTTTAATATAGAGTACGAGTCACCTGTGGTGTTGGTACTTGCAGTTTTTTTTTAATTTTTAGCACTACTAATTAAAAAGTAATCAGCCTTAGTTTGGCATTAAAGTGATCGAATAAGCTTCATCTTGATACAAATACATCAGCGCGATTTAAAGAATCAACTGTCATTATAACGACGAATGCCTTAACTGACCAAAGCAAAAATGAAATTGAAAATTAGTGTGAAAAAGCCTCCGAATTTACTCTACTAAACACGCCACCTAAGTGTGCATGTACAGTCATCTTATCTATGACGGCAAAGCGGTAATACCCGTAAAGATAAAACGAGATGTAGACAACAGAGGCAGGATAACAAGCAGGAATGAGTAAAATTCTTATTCACTTTTGTTTTTCTAAGTAGTCTCGGATGTGACGTTTGTCTTTTAAATCCATTTGGGGTTGCATATTGTCTTCTGTGAATTGTGTGATAAATAAAAATTGTGCGTTCTTGGTTAAATGTTTATGTCTTTAGATTTTTCTCATTTAGGCCACAATTGCAAAGTATGCAGTAAGGAGAATTTTATATATATATATATGTTAAGCGAATCCACAGGAAAATGACAGGCAAGTTCAGTACCAAACATTTCATTTACTAACGCATTGTCTGGGCAAAAATAAAATAAATAAATAAAATAAAAACTATGCTTAATAAACGTGAAAGCGTTTGGTATGACTGCATGTCATTTTACTAACGCATTGATTCAAATATATATATATAAATAAATATAAATAAATATATGCATATATATATATATATATAATATATATATATATATATATATATATATTATATATATATATATATATATATATATATATATATATATATATATATATATATATATATATATATATATATATATATATATATATATATATATATATCATGTATCATGTATGTATATATATATACACGCAAATATGTCTGTGTGAATGTGTACGCACACTGAAACGAAATGGTAAGTGTAGCTAACTTACAGTGGAGTTAATAGTTTCTTGCTTCTCAAACCGCGTTGGCACTTCGGTGCCTCTGTCTGGTAAAGCCGTGTCGACAGAGTAATGAGAAAAATGACAACGCATATTCCAGGATAATTTTCTAGTAGGAAACACCTGTCAAAACCCCAGCCACCAACTTGACCATCATCTTCCGAGAAAGACTTGAGTTTTCCTTCCGCTTTTGTCTTGTTGGGAGAGAACGTAGTAGCCTGGGATGCCCTTGAAGCAAAAGTGAACTGGAAGTTTGCGAGATGCCTACTTGGTTGCGTGTCTCTGGGAAAATTATAAATCGCAATTCTGCAGATTTTCCCCAAGTTGGCCATGATGCAGAGAGTAAATTGTACTTCTCGAGATTCCCACCTGACTTTATGTTCCGGGTTTGCCACATATGCAGAATTAAATCGCGATTCCCACCTGGTTATATGTTCAAGGAATACCACACATACAGAATTAAATCGCGATTCCCACCTGGTTATATGTACCGGGAATACCACAGATATAGAATTAAATCGCGATTCCCACCTGGTTATATGTTCAGGGAATACCACATATGCAGAATTAAATTGCGATTACCACCTGGTTATATGTTCCGGGAATACCACAGATATAGAATTAAATCGCGATTCCCACCTGGTTATATGTTCCGGGAATACCACATATGCAGAATTAAATCGCGATTCCCACCTGGTTATATGTACCGGGAATACCACAGATGAAGAATTAAATCGCGATTCCCACCTGGTTATAATATGTCCCGGGAATACCACAGATACAGAATGGAATCGCGATCCTCTAGATACCCACTTGGTTACTAATAACGTGGTCACAGGGATGTACCCATGATGCAGAAGTAAATCACGATTCCTAGGAAGATTACCTGAGTGCAGGTGCGTGGGTGAGGTAACTCGGCTCGGAATTTGATAAGGATTGCGGCTGGCGCGAGGGACCGGATTCTTCCGAGGGGTGGTGGGGGGAGGAAGGGGGTGCGAGGGATGGGTGTCGGAGGAGAGGTTGCCGAGTGTCAAAGGTCAGGATTCTCGGAAAGACGAGTTTTAGACGTCACTGGGACCACTCGCAGAGCTCTCCTTGCGGTGATTTCTTGGCGACTGGTAAATACATGTCTGCAGCTGCAAATAGCGTTGATGTATATGAGACGTTTTCTGGTGAATATAGCCTTTGAGTGCCGAGTTACCATTAGAATCTCGTGTACAGTAACTTTCTTAAACTTTTCTTAAATTTGTCCGTGCTTCTAAAAGACATTTTTTTATTTTACAATAACTTTCTTCTTTTTATTGTAAATTTGTCCGTGCTCTTAGAAAGTTTTAGATTTTAGTTTTGACGTGATGACATCTTAAAATTGTTAAGCAGTTATTTAGATTATATTACTTTAATGTTTTGTGATTTTTTTTTTTTAGTTTTTCGTCTTTATTGATAAAGATGATTTATGAAGTGAGTTCTGCAAATAATCGTTCGAAGATTAAGTGTCGGATTTTTCTGCCTTGCGTAGTTATTTTTACAGCTCCTGCCAGTCCTTCCAAAACCGGTCTTGCAAGAATGTGATTTCGTTTCCAAGCATGACATGCGTTTGTTCTTGGTAACGATCCTTGTAATTATTGGAAGTTTACTCTCTCTCTCTCTCTCTCTCTCTCTCTCTCTCTCTCTCTCTCTCTCTCTCTCTCTCTCTCTCTCTCTCTCTCAATTATTTTAGAATTTTTACCCTTGCTTTTTCGTCATTTACTTACGCTAGATATTTGACCGGGTTTCCCGCAACCTAAGCAAATGCCTGAATCGTGTCAAACAAGTTCTCTCTGTCCCGCAGGTTCAGGTCAAGTCATCCCTGATTTTAGCCCAAGCATTTTCTAAATCTTTAATTCATGAGCAGTATCTGAAAAGATGTTTCCAAAAATGTAAAACAAGGTAAAAACAACAATTTAAGCCCTTTTCAGGCTGTAGAAGGGCGCCAACCTACTAATGCCCTTTGCTAGTTCGGACGCAAACAAGTAAAAAATGCTCCGAAGAAACGTTTTCTGTACAGCGTATAATCAAGGCCACCGAAAATAGATATGTCTTTCGGTGGTCTCGCTATAATGCTGTATGAGCCGCGGCCCGTGAAACATTAACCACGGCCTGGTCGTGGCCTATCCTATATCGTTGCCAGAAGCACGATTAGGGATCACTTTAACCGTAAATAAAATAAAAACTGCTGAGGCTAGAGGGCTGCAATTTGGTATGTTTGATGATTGGAGGTGTATGATCAACATACCAATTTTGAGGCCTCTGAAAAAGATCTGAGGACGGACAGAAAAGTGCAACGAATAGAAAACCGGCACAACAGCTTTCTTTTAGAGAAAACTAAAACTAGGAAAAAGGAGGAAGGAAGAATTGTAAAGCCTAACCACCTTTCTTCCTCTTACAGAAAGGCAGAAAGTAAGAGCCTGGAGAGACAGAATAAGGAAGAGATCGCCAAATTTCGGTAGCAGGAGAAAAACCGTCACAAAATTCTGCTCCTTGTGTCATTTAAAATCCTTCCTTTCGCCAGACGTCCGTTACGTGTCAGTAACCGATGTGGCGGAAAAAGAGCTGCTGCTGCTACCTACCCACCTCTTGAAGGTGCTACAGGATTGGTACCTGGCTCCTTGGGGTACGAATTAATTCCCGTTGATTCTAGAAGTGTGCTACATTTTAATGGCCCTTTTTTACCAGGAGCGTCAATGGGTACGTGTAGCCCTCAGGGGCTTGGAGAGGGATTGTGATACGTGGTTACGCAAAGCCTCTTTGTCAGGGTTGGTTACATGCGCATGTCTGTCTGTCTACTTGACTGCCGGTATTAACCTCCGTTTGTCTGTCTCTGTGAATATGTCGTTTATCTGTTGATATGGAATATGAATATTTGATTTCGATGTTACGGAAAGGTGTGAAGGTCATATATTGCCGATGAAGGTCTGCTGTGTTTAAACGGAAAATATTTATTAATAATAGTAGTATTAGCAGTAGCAGTAGTAGTAGATAGTAGTAGTAGTTAAAGCTGTATATCCCTCTGGATCTAGGTAAACCCAAGTGATGCAATGTACGTTTTCCACGCACTGTTGCGTTAGTTCAAGCACGTGCAACGTATACAGGAAACCACCTCCACCACCAACTCATCTTTTTTTTTTTTTTACTTTTTCTGATAGTCCTGCCTCCCTCACACCCGCCCCACCCAAACCACTTCTCTCTCTCTCTCTCTCTCTCTCTCTCTCTCTCTCTCTCTCTCTCTCTCTCTGTAGCACATACTTTTTTTTCTTTCTTACCTCTTAGGAAGCTCTAGATAGGCAAAACAATCCGTTCCAAGCTCTTCCAATGCAAATAGGTTTAGCGGACACAGAGAGCATAACATCTTATCTTTTCAAACGAGGATAATCCTACAGTACTTCTTTAAGATATAAAAGATTGTGAGAACACAGAAAAAGACTGAGAGTTCAGTTGTTTAAAAGTGAAGTGTAAGATAGAGTAACTGAATTAATAGCATGATTCTATATCACAGTTAAATCGCAGTATATTTGGGAAGTAAACATGATTTTGTTGTCCTATTTAATTTATTTTTGGGTAATTATTTTCTCCCGCTTAAGTTGAGAAGGGTTCCAGGATTCCCCTACAAAGGTTCTTAATAATGGGAATAATATTTGTACAATTTCTATTTTAGGAAAAAATCAGATTCCTTCTTTCGTCAGGTTGACAGCAACCATACCGAGGTACCTCATCAAAATATCTTTATAAGGACTTATTAATATTCTTTAATTCAAACCTTGGGTTAATCAAAGAATGAATAAGTTTAGAAAAAAATCTTAGGACGAATTTGCTTCGGACTAATTTGTACCTTTTATTCAGTTGAGATAACTAACATCGTGCATTCATTTTCGAATGATTTATACCAAAGGTGTAGTTTGAATTGAACTGAATATAGGCCAAGCACTGGGACCTATGATGAGGTCATTCAGCTCTGAAAAGGAAATTGACAGTAAAAGGTTTGAAAGGTGAAACAGGAGGAAAACCTTAAAGCAGTTGTAGTTTAGAATGATTCTTATCTTAGACTTAGCTTGAATGATTCATACCATAGATTTAAATGAGAATTATTCAAACCATAGATTTAATCTAGAATAAGTCCTACCGGAGGATCAGTTTAGAATAAATCATAAATTTTTTGGTTAAGAGTAATTCATTCTGTAGGTATAGCTTGTTATAATTCATATCTTATTTTCAGTTAAAAATGACATTCCGTGCATATATAATTTCGAATGATTCACACCACTGATTTAGTTAAGAATCATTTGCAGGATTGACTAAGCATAGAAATTTGGACTGTTGATTAAACTGAGAATATTTGTGTCCACAGATTTACTTTTTATCTAAAGTGTTTTCCACAAGAACCCTCTTCACCATCTCTTGCCTTTTTCCCCATTTGTGGGCATAAAATGGACGTCAAATGACTTTGATTAAAAAAAAAAAGTTTCAGCCACCTACACCGTGGGAGTGATTTTGAATTCACAATTCATAATTTACAGAGAGGTGTGACAAATCCATTTAATGTTTATGGCAGCATATGTCCAACTTTTTCACAGTCTGTGTATGTTCGTGTATCGATATGTCAACAGCTTCGTTAGTGAAGTTATCATAATTGTCTCTGCTTAAGCAATGTTAATTTTAGTAATAAATTTAATTAGTAAGGAAAATCCATGGATCTGTCTGCTTCGTCATATGGAGACTTGCAGACTTCATAGCATTTTTCTTCTGGTCAATAGCTTTGATGTTGGAGTTTATTTAATTATTTATTTATTTTTGTTACCTTTTCAGCCAAAAACTTTTCCATTTCCCGTTGCTTTTAAAAATTGTGCGGCATGTCACTGAAACAATTAAGGAAAAGATATATTTTTAAATTTGTGTTTGTAAAGATTCAGGCTTATTTTATGTCAATTCTTGTACATTCCTAAAACTTCTGCTGCGAATATTTCGTCCTTACGTAATTTCTGGAGCACACTCGAGGTTTTTTGTATGTTATATTAAACAATGTTTTTCTTTACGATGTGTTCATATGACGGGGCATCCTCGTGGCCAAAAGGAATTTATTTTTCCCAAAAGAAAGAGACTTACAGTTATGATTTACGTTTCAAGTAGTTTTTGTTAATATCGTTATTATATTTTTATCTATCGGTTATTTCTCAAAACATCAAAAGGGATGTTTCTAATCTCTTGAAGTTTTCGTTACTAAAATTTGTAAACGTTGATGCTTCGATTATGGAAAAGGTTTCTTCTCAGCATTGAAGTATTCAGCTAGCACAATTTCGCCGTTGTTAATGTTATTGTTATCCAATAGGCAGTTTTCAATGCTGTGAAGTTAAAAACCAACTGAGCAGCAAATTTCTGGCACTGTTGGTGCGTGCTAGCATGCCGATGGTGTTTTTTCGGGTAATTGAGGCTTGAGAGCTAAATTTAGATTTTTATATCGGTGTGAAGTTTGTAAATGTCTAATTAAAACTTTTCTTTCGTTTTGTTGTTTGCAAGCTTTTAGTCTTATGTAGGTCAGGACTATTTATAAAGGATTTTTTCTCAGATGTATACATAGCATCTGTCTTTTATTTAATATTAATTTATTGTGAACCTAAGATAACGATTGTTGAAATATTTTTTCAGCATTCGAGGATTACAATTTTCAAATATATCTTTAGCTCGTCGTCAAGATTAAGAGTCAAGAGCATTTAGAAGTCTGTGAGTTCCTAGCTGGTAACCTCCAGTTCTCTGCCGTTTGAAAGTATTGAAGCGTATCTTTATAGTCTTGCAGATGACAGTGTTCGATGATATCTTTACAGTATTTTGAATACTGCCATTCTCTCAACAATGTATTTTTAGCTTATGGAAAATTGCAAGCTGATCCGTTTTTTCCTTATCAGTTTTCAAGTCTTCAAATATTACCCCGTTATTAGGAAATTTTAGAGGTAATATCGTTATCTTTTCCTGCCTGCCGCATCGTTCTTTATTCAGTTAACATGCAACACAATGAAGTTTCCTCTTAACAACCACCACATAAGTTCCCAGATTGCCCCCTCATTAGTATGTAAGAGACAGAAATAAAGGTTCAGCGATCTAAAATCTCATTCGTTCTGTATATCAGTCGGAATTGAATTTTCTCGATTATTTGCGTAGGTATAAATAACCTTATGAAAAGTTTCTGGGTATGTAAAAATACTTTTAAATCAGAAACACCAAAACACTATAATAATTTATTATATATATATATATATATATATTTATATATATATATATATATATATATATATATATATATATATATATATATATATATATATATATATATGTTTATGTGTTTGTTGTTTGAGGAAACAGAAAGATATGAAAACCAACACCTTTCATCTTATACAGCTTCCAGTGAATCTTATTTTCCGAAACGACTTGTTATTTTTCAGACAATGGCGTACTTGAACCCCATAAAGTTTCCCTGAGTTAGAGAGAGAGAGAGAGAGAGAGAGAGAGAGAGAGAGAGACCGCACACATATTCATGATTTTCCATGTTGTTTTAAAGTATGTTGATAGCCCAGGTAAGTGTGTGGCTTGGGGCTCGCCGCCCCCTATCTTCTCCTCATGTGTCCTACCCCTAGAACCCCTTTCGTCCCCACGGGACCCTTCGGCTCTCAAGGTGAGGTCCGAGCGGGGGATAGAAGTTGAGTGCCCTCCGAAAGGGTCCGGGCCCACAGACCTCCGCCCCCCTGACTTGCAACCTAATTGCTCGTTGAGGGCCCTGTTTGCGTTGGCATTGGCTCCCCTCAAACACAAGTCTCAGACCTGGGCTTCCCTTCCCCCCCCTCCCCTTACCCTCCCCTCAGACTCCCGCAGCCTTTTATTTGGATTTGTTTCAGACTTCTTGTCCTGTTTTCTCTTATCTGATTACTCTCCCAAAGTTTTCCGACCCTGAGAAGTATAGAGACTCTCTCTCTCTCTCTCTCTCTCTCTCTCTCTCTCTCTCTCTCTCTCTCTCTCTCTCTCTCTCTCACACACACACACACACACATATTTTATCATGTATGTGTGTGATATATACTTGCGCTTATATAGAAACTGTATTTATGTGCATGTTTGACCACCGGGCTGTGCTTTTTGAGCTTGTCCATGTGTATTCCAGATACTCTTATATTATACATATTTATTCCTCTGCTGAGAGCATTTCAAACAGTTCTCATTTCGTTCTCTGAAACCTTTTAAATTAATATATTAGTAATAATATTATATTTTTGTAACGTAGATACTTCAACATCAGACATCAGTACGATGATGTTATAATGAATTGTAAATTTAGCTGAATTTCTTTACACAAGCACAGGTAGAGCTAAATGGCTGTATTAAGTGTCTACATTAGTCACAGATACGGAAACGAGAACATTTTGATCGCATGAGGAATTGTTCAAGATTAAATGAGAGAGAGAGAGAGAGAGAGAGAGAGAGAGAGAGAGAGAGAGAGAGATGCTGTGTATCTGTATGGTACAAAAGTTATTTTTTATGTGATTATTTGTGTACGATTGTTTTGTATTTTTGCTCAAGTTATTACAGAAAGTCCTCCCCGGGTAACGTAACTGTATTGCTTCAGTACAAACCGGTTTCATAACCTTCCCATTTTATTTAAAGCTGTGGAAATTGAAAGTTCCTGATAAAATAGTGAAATTCTTTTCCCATTCAAGATCGCGCTTTAAATATTAATGCCCTCTACCATCAGATATGTATAGGGCGTTTCCTGTTCGATTCATCTGGGTTGCAGCGATCGTAAATAGTAATTGAAGACAAAGAAAGCATTAGATCTATGCCATGTTTTAACTTTTAAGTTCCTTCCTGTATCATTATTTAGGCAAGCGGACAAAGAAGAGTGTCTTGGCCTCCATTAGGGTATCTCGTCATCGCCTTTAATGCCAAGTTATAAAGGTGCCTGAATGGTTATTATATTTGGTGGTTATTAAATCATTACTATGGGTATATGCACTCAGAGGTGAGGTCCACCTTTACTAGGTAGAACAGCGCTCTTTAATCAAAATAACATCTTGTTATTTGTTCCTGATGATTAAAGGATAATTATTTATTGCAAGCAGGTTTTGCAAGATGTTTTGAGATTCATATTTTGTAGGTTACTGTTGTGAATGAGTTCATTATTTCTTCTCGAAGGGACTGCTTACATTGGTATTGATTTTTTTCTTTTATTAAATGTTAGCCCCTCACAGAGAGAGAGAGAGAGAGAGAGAGAGAGAGAGAGAGAGAGAGAGAGAGAGAGAGAGAGAGAGAGACGTGTTCATAAGAGTGGCAGATTTATGTACCTTTTTTTTGTACCAGTTAAGTGTGTCTAAATGTTATTCATCGCTCCGTTTCTTCTCAGAGAGCAAAAGTCTTTTTTCCAGTAAGAGTTTTAAATTATTTTTAACTCTAGATAAATATTTTGTCAGTTTTCCTTTGCATTAGCAAAACTCATAAGGTTTTGTAATGTTCGTGTAGGTGCATGCAGTTTCTGTTAGGCCGTGGAGGCGTTTTGCACGTTTTATTGATGAATGTATCCTTTTATACCTTTATCTATCTATCTGTCTATATATATATATATATATATATATATATATATATATATATATATATATATATATATATGTATATATATATAATATGTGTGTGTGTGTGTGTGAGTATATAATATATATATATAATATATATATGTATGTATGCAGTGAGGTAATTCAGTAAAATTTGACTACTACCATGGTGGTAGTAACCTGTACCATCCGTACTATGGAGCCGAGGAAATGACAGGGCTTAAGACTCTAATGCTCCTGATGTCAAGGCAAAAGAGCACATAGTGGAGGGTTGTTTACTCCTGGAGGGATGAAATATCCCCTAAGCAGCACATGAGTCCGTTCAGTCTTTTTACTGAGGACTGCTGCAGGCAGCAGTGGCAGTAAGCGATACTAACTGGATATTGTTGCCTTAAGTGGTTTAGGGTACTGGTATAAAGCACATCAAAGCATAGAGGACCCCCTATTAAGGGGATGTTGACCTCTTGTTACGGGAAAATGTCCCCTAAATGTTAGAAAAGTTAAGTATATCTTAGTTTAACAAGACCACTGAGCTGATTAACAGCTCTCCTAGGGCTGGCCCGAAGGATTAGATTTATTTTTACGTGGCTAAGAACCAATTGGTTACCTAGCAACGGGACCTACAGTTTAAATGTTAGGTTAGCATCTTCTTCGAAGGCACTACACTACCCCATTTCTCACTTTTGCTATTCATTCCTTCGGGAGAAGAAATGAATAGCATTCCTGCCACTTACTGGTGTGAAAATTACCGAATGGCGAGGGGAGACGGGCGTTTGCAACGTCATACCTCTTACGGATATTGCAAAAAATACTGTCATTGGATGTGGTCCAGTGATGTGGTGCATAGTTGAACAAATGTATGATAGTTGACTTGCACAACGACAGGAAGCTGGGTTTTTGGCATTTGGTGAGACAGAGGCGAAAAGGCAATGTATTCAAGAGTGGTAAGGACAGAATCATTTTGTTCTGGGTAGCTAAAAGGTGTGGATTCAGTTAAGGGAAAGCAGTGGAGGTGTTAGATAGACTCTGGGGATGGTTGAAAGAGCACACTTATTGAAGGGCTGTGTGAGTTAAATAGATTTTGGGAGGAGACTGGAAATGAGTGAGTGAAGTAGACACAGAATGTGTTTGCAGAGTGTGACTCTGCGCCTGGCAGAATTTGGAAAATATGACAGGGTTGTTATCGTGGGTTATTAAAAGGTAAAATTTGTTTATGGTAAGGTAGGTATAGAGATCTCGGAGTAAATGTGAATGGAGAGTCTTGTGAAAATGTCTTTGGAGAAAGGGGTCGATTGTTGGAGATATATGGTTTCTAAGTGAAAATACTCACAAGAACACTCGGGAAAGAGAAAATGGTGAGGAAAAGTTTACTTGATTTTGTGCTCGCAGTGAGTAAGCAAGCGCATAGTTTGATGGAAGTAATGGTGACAGTAAGGGTGACCGAAGGTATAGCTGATCATTATTTAGTTTGGAAAAAGTTGAAACAGATAAAAGTTTTGGTTGGAGTAGAATATCTAAAAATGTGGCTCTAAGTACAATAAGATAACAGAGTTTGATAACAAGGAAATGAGAAGAGCATATGAGGAAAAAGTAAATGAACTGTAGGGTAGTGTTAAAGAGAGAGAATTGGAATGAATAGATGATGCTTAGTAAAATACCATGATGGGGTTACAAAGATAGCGGAAAGCAATGTGGGTTTTAGAGATTAGGAAGAGGGAATCAAAAATGTGTGTTGGGGTTAAGAATTGAGAGGATTAGTGGAGGCAGAAAAAGAAATAGGTGCAATTGCATTAGAAGAGAATATCATGTACAGGCACAAAAGAGGATGGATAAGATCGTCAAAAAAAAAAGTCAGACAAAAAAGATTGGTAAGCCATAAGAATAGAGGGGTGACATAATGCATCATATAAAGCTAAAGGTTATGGAGGTGGGATTTTGTTCGAAAAAGTAAGACAGATGACAAAAGAATATGTATGAGAATAGCAGTGTGGGTTTGGATGAGAGGGTGTGTCAAGTGTTTGTTATGAAATAGTTATGTCAGAAGTTTGAAAGGAGAGGGAAAAGGTGTACTTGCCTTACATGGGCCTAGAAAAAACTTATATAAGAATCAATGGCCATAGCGACGACGCAAGTTGAACAGTGTTGGCTATGTATTGAGCATGTATTGTTAAGGGTGATTAAAAGTTTTTGAAATGGAAGCAAGTGTATGGTAGAATATGCAGACAGGAAAGTGACTAGTTTGGTGTAAAAACTGGTCAGAGGCAATTGTGTGTTATGTTACAAACGTTCGTGTATTATTTCACCCCGGCCATTGTTGTTGACGTAAGCTAAAAGTCAGAGAAAGAATATTAGACGGAGGTACAAAGTTTTGGGATCAGAAAAAGAATTCTGCGTAGAGCATTGAATGGTTGAAGCTGGCAGATGATGCAATACTTACTGAGGATAGTGAAGATAAACTGCTGAAAATAATGAGAGTTAAAATGTTTACAAGAAGACAAAGTAGTCAATAAATGTGAGCAAGTGTAAGGTTATAAGGGTAAATGGAAATCAAGACCTTAGATCAATGATAGCAACATGGATAGTGGAAGGAAGTACGCAGTTGACTTATACAGGTAATTAGGAGTAAATATAACAAACTGTTTGGATAAGAGAAGAGGTGAGTCGCAGAATAGGTGAATCAAACAAGGAAGATATCATTGTGTGTATAAGACGAGGAAAAGAATTGAAGTATGTAGATATTATGATGGGAAAGTATGAGTGGATTGTTTTAGGGCGACAGTATTTTGTGGAAGTGGAGTGTGGATGCTAAATGCAAATGAAACAGTTAAGACGGAAGCTGCCGAGATGAACACTGTGCACCGTATGTGATAAATAAAAGTGGTAAAAAAGTTGCGTATGTAGTGCACGTGGGTGGGAGATTGGTTGTTCAATGTGCGGATGATAAGAATTGTGTTGCGTAAATTTTCTGTACGGAAGATCATCCACGATTTGGCAGCTGAAGTATGAATGTGCCAGTGACCGTTGGTGTTGTTGTTGTCTGCAGCCATCCCCGTTACAGGGAAACGGCCAAAGTTTCCTAGTTGGGAAGCTCTTCGTTGGGTGAGTCGGTAGAGCTGCGGACTGTCACTCGATGGGCCGGAGTTCAATTCCCCGGCCGGCTGATGAAGAGTTAGAGGAATTTATGTCTGATGATAGAAATTCATTTCTCGCTATAATGTGGTTCGGATTCCACAATAAGCTGTAGGTCCCTTGCTAAGTAACCAATTGGTTCTTAGCCACGTAAAATAAGTCTAATCCTTCGGGCCAGCCTTAGGAGAGCTGTTAATCAGCTCAGTGGTCTGGTAAAACTAAGGCATACTTTTTCCTAGTTGGAAAACCAGAATGCTACAAGCCTAAGGGCACCAGCACGGAAAGCAGCTCAATAAGAAAAGGAAGATTGTGTAATGAAACTCTTTAAACGAGAATTACCAAAGAAAAACAAATAAAATAAATAAAAAAATAAAATAAATAACATAAACTATAAGAAGCGAGACGTGTGTCACCCTTCTCAACAAAAAGCATTTGCAGAAAGTTTAAACTTTTGAGTGTTGGAGAACGTACCGTATATGTTAAAGTGTGTAACTTTGTTTACCGTCTATGTTAAAGTATGTAACTTTATTTTATTTATTCATATTCAAATAAGTGTGTGTGTGTGTGTGTGCTTATAAACAGGCATATAAAGCAAATATTACTCAGTTATTCGGTTTCGATATTTACTTTTTAGCATTGCATTTACAAGTGATATGAGTAAGATTTATTGTTAACCCCTTACAGAAGCGTTTCATAATGCGTTTGTCGTTATCATGTTGTTGCTGAATTTAAACGTGGTATTTATAGCGGATTTTTTGCCTTGTTATTTCCAAGGCTTTGATTTTCTTTAAATTATTCATTATTTTTTACCGTTTGCTTGGTTCATCCTTTTTCTTTTTTGTAATAACTTTTTTTTATGTGAGAAACTTGGTTATAGTTCTGTTTATTTACTAATTTATACTACCACTAAAATAACCGACTGGCTTTACAGTATTTTCTCATACAATCATTACTGTCTCCTCCTGGAGAACTGTTATTCACTAGCTCACTGAGTTCGCATTAAAATCGTTCATCTTGACGACTTACCCAGCTCTCGCTCGCTCCATCCTCTCGCCTCTGTCCACGTTCACTTTTTACACATATATATTTATTTATTCATTTCCTTCTGAACAGAGGTACTCTCACCCCCACTTGTGTTTTTCTCCTCTCGTTACACTTTCGGTGCGTTTTTCGCTCTCTCTCGAAGTTTTGTGGGACTAGCTTTTGTCTCGCTGCGTTTCGTGCCTTAACGACTCTTCCCCCGATCTAGTAACACGTAAAATTTTGAAGGGCTGGTTGGAAGGAGACACCGAGAGAAGAAGAAGAAGAAGAAGAAGAAAAGAAGAAGAAGAGGAGGTGGAAGATGGATGGAAGGTAGGAAGGAAGGAAGGAAAGAGTTCTGTTACTTGGGTCTCTCGTGCGTTGGTGTTTTTCTTAATGCTGTTGTTGTTATTGTTGTTTTTATTGTTAATGGCGATTTTGTAACCATGCTTCTCGTCTGACTAAATTGGACCAGTTGTTTACAGTTACAGCTACTGCAGCCTGTAAACTGATAGCAATTAATATTTACAGTTGATTGCTTATACAATAATAGTAATATATAATGTTTTAATGTTGATTCCCCGTACAGTAAATATCATTTACTGATAATTCCTTATGCCGTAACAACTATTACTACTTATTACTATTTATTAACTTCTTGTGCAGTAACACTTATTGCTGTTGACAGGCAGTTCCATGTGAAGCAACAGCTATTGCTGTTGACAGGTAATTCCTTTGGCAAGAACATCTATTGCTGTTGACAGGCAATTCCTTGTGCAGTAGCACTATTGCTGTTGACGCGTAACTCCCTGTGCAGTAGCAGCTATTGCTATTGACAGGTAATTCCTTTGGCAGTAACAGCTATTGCTGTTGACAGGCAGTTCCTTGTGCAGTAACAGCTATTGCTGTTGACAGGTAATTCCTTGTGCAGTAACAGCTATTGCTGTTGACAGGTAATTCCTTATGCAGTAACAGCTATTACTGTTGATAGGTAATTCCTTATGCAATAACAGCTGTTATTATATGTTAAATCCCTGTGCAGTAATAGCTGTTAATATTTACAGTTAATTCACTTTACAGTAACAGCCATTACTATATGCTGTAAATTCCCTGTGAAGTAGCAACTTACTATTTACAGTTACCTGCTTGTGTACTGATAGGTATTACTGTTGCCTGTAAATCCTTGTGCAGCAACAGCTGGTACTTTTCTTTGATGCCCTGTAGAGAAATAGCCCTTAATATTTACGTTGAATTCCCTCTTGAGAATCAGAGAGACCATATCTACGATATAGAAAGAACAGTACAAAGAACTTAATGTTTTTTGTTACCTGACCCTGCTACATTACATGGGAGGCGGGATGGCAGTGAGAGGATCGCACTTAAGAGCAGACAGAACTATCTAAGCCGAGTGACCAAACCGCGGTGCACTGTAGGCATTACTTAATGTTCTTTGCAGCGCCCCTTCGGCCCCTAGCTGCAACCCCTTTCGTTCCTTTTACTTTACTAACGTTCATATTCTCTTTCCTCCATCTTACTTTCCACCTTCTTATACTGCAATTGCCAGGTTTACCTGCTGTTACACCTTTCAGGCCGTTTTCTATCAGTTTCCTTTTCAGCGCTATATGACCTCATTGGACCAGGGCTTGGCCTCTGGCTTAAATTTTATATTCCATTCCATTCCAGAGCTGTTCTTACAAAAGAGTGATAGTAAAATTCCTGTGTCCTACGAATGGAAATGTGATGTAGAGAAAGGGTAGCATTTTGATTTAGTTTTCTAAAAAGTTTGAGCAAAATGAAAAACAATAGTAATATGCTAAAATAACCGAGCTGAAGGCAGAAGTGCAATATGCAAGTAGAGCATCTGATTTTGCACTCATAGGGTTATCATGACAAGTCTATGGCTTACTGCATACTCTAATACTTATTAGATGTGTGTGCAGAGTTGTTCAAAATTTATAGCAGAATAAAATTGATGAAGATGTATAAGAATTTGAATGGATTAATTCTGTTTACAAGAGCATTATCTTGATATAGTCACCTTGCCATTCGAAACAGCAGACGTAGTGATTTATGTTAATTGTTGATAGGTGTGACTTCCGTTTTAACGTAGGATCAAATCAGGGACATGAACTGCGTCGTTGTTTAGAAAAGTTAATGGTTCTTGTAAGTCACATTCTGAACTGATGTTAACCTTTAAACAGAACAGTTAGCCTCTACTGTATCATCTTTATGGGCCTAAGTTCTGGAAGTCTGAGAATTGGATAACAAACCATTGCGCTCATAAAGATGCACCCTTTATACATGATTCAGCTGAGAAACTAGTGTCATACAGTGTAATGTATATACGTATGTCCGTGTATACAAAAGATATGAATAAACGCATGAATTCGTAACTGATACACGTTTTTTGTATACGCAGGATATGCCCAAATATAACTGTACGATGAGAGTGCAGTTTAGTTGTACTTTCCAGTTATAACAACCGAAAGTTCGAGAAGTTCTTCAGAACTTTACGGCCTTGGCTACGCTGCAAACTCCTCTTCCTAGTTGTTTCATAACCGAGTTGGACAAAACTCATTGCTCTCATAAAGGGACAATAAAAACGATAATAACGAAAGCAAGGGAAGGAAGGGGTAGAGGGTGGGGGGAGGGGGTGGCTAACAAGACAATAACTCGAGTCGCCGAAATTCCTACCATCGCGTAGGTAAAGTGCACAATGTTTTCAGGTCACTCTTGTTCTATTCTTTGCTCAATAAGACGTTTGAGGCTTGAGGGGATACATACTTGTATTATTGTCTTTATATAGATTTCCGTCTGACATTCGCATTTAGGTAAGAATGCTCTCGTAACCATTTCCATTATTAAAACTTCTGTCGTAATAACGTGACTGAGAAACCATTACGTAAAGGTTAAAGTTTTAATACTTGTGTCGAAGTTGGTTGCATTTTTAACAGTTGGGTGTCTTAAGATAAAGCTTTGACTATTAATAGAAACTTTGCAGGTATTTAGGTAGACTCAAACTGTAATTGTAAAGATACATTTATTACCATAGTAATTGCTTCCTACAGCTGGTTGTCTTATAAATACTCGTGAATTTAGCAGTCATACCCAGCTATTTATTTGTTGCCAATAGTACGGAAGTATATTTGTGTAGCCACGTTGAAGGTGGTATGGTTCAGTCTTGTGTATAAAAACGACTACTATAATTGCTTGATCATGAAGATCAGTTAATAATAATAATAATAATAATAATAATAATAATAATAATAATAATAATAATAATAATAATGATGATGATTATGGTGATGGTGATGATAATAACAATAATTCTGTTATATAGATTAGTGTACCTTTGCAGTATGACCTTATATTAGACTTTCCTAGTGGAAGAAAGCTACGGCTAGGCTTGGAAGAGGGTATATTCCCGTGTGTGTGTGTGTGTGTGTGTTTGTGTAAGCGTGTGCGTGTTTGTGTTGGTGGTGGGGGCAGGGGCAGAATGGGAGCGGCACTGTGGAATGTGATTTTTCAATTTTATCCTTTGTTACGAAATGCTTATAAAGCAATTTCTCTCTCTCTCTCTCTCTCTCTCTCTCTCTCTCTCTCTCTCTCTCTCTCTCTCTCTCTCTCAACATTGTGCAGTTCCTGTTATTCAAGAAAACTGCTTTTAGCTGATTAATAATGATATTTGATATTACCATGGTTTTAATAAATTCACATAAAATGCATTTAGAAAATCCATGATCACTGTAAGAGAAACAGAATCATTATCACATAATCCAGTCATCTGAACTTCTGAAAAAGATTAGTTTAATGCCTTTACATAACGTTACGCGGCGTTCACCATAAAGCATATAAGTAAAACTGGATGGACTCCGTTGTATTGCAACTGACGAGAGAATTTCGAATTGGCTGTCATTACAGAGATATTTAAGCTTTAAGATAACTTCTGACAATTACCGTTGTAGAATTTGCAGTCGCTGTTGTCACATTAGTCAGTGTGAATGTGTGGAAGCTATCGGAATCTGTTTCAGTTTCAGTTACTATTCGAATGCATAGAATTCCGTGCATTAAATGAACGGGAATGAATGGATGGTTCAGATTCATAAAGAAAAAGAGTTTAGGGCATTTGTTCTGTTATTCGTTTTCACTTCTGCCACGACGGGCATAGCTGACCTAAGTGAGCTCGGTCACTCCAGCTTTTACAAATGGCGCAAATTCGGGGTACAGGAAACGAAACAGGCAGTGAAGAATAATAATCGAAAAAAAAAAATGTGATAAAAAAATTGGGCGACCTTGTTGTGTATACGATGCAGAAATTAGGAGTTTGTTGTGGCTGAGTATTTTAGATCTTGAAGGAAAGATATTCCCCAGGGAGCCTATTGATTTCCTAATCCTGGAAATCGGTAGACTGTGTAAAAGTGTCAGTCATCTGTCAATATGATCTTTAAGTTTTTCTCAGGAAATGGTTTATTAGTTTCGGAAATAACTGTTGGGGTTTCGTCTTTTTAAAAAGGCTTGCTGTTGTTCCCCGAGGTGACTATACACATAATTGTATAATTATGACATTTCGTCAGCGTCGTGCAACGCACGTAGACGCGGTCTCACGCAGAGAGAGAGAGAGAGAGAGAGAGAGAGAGAGAGAGAGAGAGAGAGAGAGAGAGAGAGAGAGAGAGAGGACTTCCGGAAGCACATGCAGTGTTTTAAACGGCCTTACCCAGTTTCAGTGTGTTCTTGGTGAATATTAATGTCACCTACCCATAAGCATTAGTAATCTCTGTACTTGCACACCTTGTAAAGTACCCCACACCTCGTTTTACACTTGTTTCTGAACCTGTTTTAAAGGTAGGACACGTTACGAGATGCGCAAGTTAATTCTCCCGGGAATTTGGGTAAAAGAATCAGCTTTCAGTTGAAAAGAACAGGAAAAAGATAAATTCGAAAGTTAGTAATATGAATGAGCAACGAAAGGACAAATTTCCATCGGATTCGAGGATTTGTTGGTTCATTGGAGAGGAATAGGAAAACGAATATTGAAACGCTGGTGAAGGAAAGGGAGTGTCTGCTTTTTTAATGTCCATGACGTTATCTCATTTTGTATTCTTTATCCTGTCCTGCTTTTCCTGCTGATTACTTAACCATGAAATTCTCGAGTTATCTTCACCACACACACACACACACAGGAGAGAGAGAGAGAGAGAGAGAGAGAGAGAGAGAGAGAGAGAGAGAGACGAACCTCCCTCTCATCTATGTCATTCATCCGTTAAAAGGCGTGTATTTAACTTGCGGTCAGTAGCTGATGTGTAACTTGGGAATCTGGTATTCCCCAAAAACCTTTTTGGGAAGGAACCAGGAACGGGGATAGGAAGTTCATGACATTGTTGCATTTGACTGTCACCCTTCGGCCGTTCTGCGGTTTCCAGCAATGGATTTAGATTTCGCAGACTTTTACACATTTGGGGACACGCATGCCTAATATGTATGTTTATATAATGATACATGTACGTATGCATGTCACCAGTTTGTCTAGTCTCCTTAAAGAGTGGATATGTGTATGTATAAGGCACGTATGTATGTCAGCAGTGTGTCTTGTCTCCTTAAAAGGTGGGGTGGAGGGGGCTCTACAAGGTGATGATTGCAAATACATACTCTAGTACTATGGGAAAGAGTTGTAGAAGGATTTTTTTTTCGTAAAACGAACATAAATCGCTTTCTCCTCGACCACGATCAGTCATTGATGGTTCTCATCGGTGATGCTAAGCTGATAAACTACCTGACCCTGGGGACTGCCCAGACACAATTATATATATATATATATATATATATATATATATATATATATATATATATATATATATATATATATATATATATATATATATATATACATATACATACATACACACACACACATTTGTGTATGTACGTGTACATGCCACATAAATCATTTTCACTGACCTTGGATAGCTACAGAGAGAGAGAGAGAGAGAGAGAGAGAAGCTAATGGTCACTTCCACACTTGTATTTTAACTGCTGGATCATGTAAGAAAACTTCCACAACATTATTTACTTAACGCACTTACACAGAAGACTCATCAGCAAAACGTCGAACCCCATTAATCTCTTGTCTGGCACACACACACTCATGCTTCCTGGATATGGCCATTCCTTTCCAGTGTCTCTGGCATTTCATCTCTCCAGCTTATTTTTCATGTTTTACTCTTCTTTGTAGCACTCCCGAATTTTACCTTATATTCTCCAACCTATCATTTTCCGTTCTTTCGACAAACTATATCTGTTACATCCTTTCACCTAGGTTGAATTAATTTACCACTTCTGTGTATCTCCTCTTTTCCCATCCACTGAAATCATCTTGCAGCATATGATAGTAAATATTTCATCTCAGTAGTTTAATTTCTTTTAGTTTCATCGCATTCATCATCTACAGTTCATTTCCATACAGGAGAGTTGGCTCAACAGATCTTTAATATATTCCAACCTTAGCTTCTATACAGACTCTAGATCTCATCCCAATCTTTTGTACACATATCCTACCATCATCCATTTTTTTCATTCAAAGATACATGTAAAAATCAACTGCTTCCATTCTTCCACCAGTATACTTTGCAACCTTATTCTTCCTCCTATCTGTTCTCAACTTTCTCCTTTTGCAAGCGCTTTCAGACTTTTCACTAGATCCATATATATATATATATATATATATATATATATATATATATATATATGTATGTATATATATATATATATATATATATATATTATATATATATATATGTGACTTTTTTTATCACATCACCGTGATTCATATTCAATCAGTAAGCTACAAACGTCCTTTAATATCTAATTCGCTCTACACTCCGGAAATAATATATTTTCATATATGTTACCGCAGGGGAATTTTTAGTCGATAATAAGTTCGTCGTCTCGTGGAAGCTCCGAACCAGCGATGACAAGAACTCAGGACTATAGTGGACGCATTTTAGCCCACGCTGGCCGCGTGGGTAAATCGTCCACTGTAATCCTGAGTTCTTGTCCTTTATTCAGCTGGTTCGAGCCCACGAGACGACGAACTTATTATCGACTAAAAATTCCACTTCGGTAATATATATGAATATATATTTCCGAGGTAAGCTAATTAGATATTGTGTTAGACGTTTGTAGCTGTGTGATTATATATGTGTGTGTGTGTGTATGTGTGTTTGTTTGTGTATGTGGGTGTTTGTGTACTGTATATCTCTTCCAAACATTAAACATATCACACTCCATTTTTTGTCCATTTTCTTACCAACAACGTAGCACCTAACTCTGATTGATTTTTTCTGACTTCTTTACTCACTCCATCCATAAAGATATTAAACAGCCATAGAGACAAGAGGCCTTTGGCTAAGGACCGCTTTGCCACCTAACCAGTCACTTTCCCATTTAACCTAAACTTTACTTTGGAACCTATCCTTCAACCAGAAACTTCACAAACCCTGGCCAGCCACTCGATGCCACATTCACACCATCATGAAGCATCTTACTTATTCATTTTAGGATAAACAGTGAGATAACAAGTAATGGCTCAAAGGAAATATAAACCATTTTAGAATTGCTGAATCAAGGATGAGACTTTATACAGAACAAGTCCGTGGTATCAGACAATACACACACACACACACACACACATACATACACACACACATACACACATTTTGTCTCTGTTGACTTAAGCAGTGAATTAGGTACTCGATGGTTGGACGATTGGGATGGTCGCAACCAATGTTAAAATGAGGGACTTGGGGCCAGCAACCTCAGCCCAAAAGATTTGATGAGATACTCTAAGGCGTTATTCCCCTTAAAGAGGAAAGAAGTTATGATAAAGAATAATTTACACACACACACACATATATACACACACACACACACACACATATATAATATATATATATATATATATATATATATATATATATATATATATATATATATATATATATATATATGTACAATATATTTATATATGTACTGAGAGAGTAGAGAGAGAGAGAGAGAGAGAGAGAGAGAGAGAGAGAGAGAGAGAGAGAGAGAGAGAGAGAGAGAGAGGCATCAATCCCAACTTGAAGTAGGCTGAAAATTCAGTAATACAAATTGTAGAATACTGATGTACTTGTCACAGTAAATTTAGGAGCCATACTACATTAGTAAGGTTACTGTAATCCTGGCCAAGGCGGTCGCAAAGGACCTGTTTTGTTTCCAATTAAATTTTAAAATAGCGTCAGATAAAGTTTAAGTATGTACATCCTGATTGGTACAACATACGAGTGTCTGTTAATACCTAGGGTGAGAATTATTATCAAAGCTATCCAGATAAGATACTAAAGAACGAGAAGAAAGTATCACAGGGACAAAATCCTTCATAACTACGATTTCGTGAGGGTCCCTGCTTGAGAGTTCCGCTTTCTGGCGTCGCTGGTCATTGAGAAGATTATCTAATAAATGAATTTTAACTAGTCGCACGCTAAACTGTACATTGACGTTATAAAGGCTACCTATGGAGGAAAGGTTCTAAGTATATCTTAGTTTAACCAGACCACTGAGATTATTAACAGCTCTCCTAGGGCTGGCCTGAAGGATTAGATTTATTTTACGGGGTAAGAACCAACTGGTTACCTAGCAACGGGACCTGCAGCTTATTGTGGGATCCGAACCACATTATGACGAGAAATGAATTTCTATCACCAGAAATAAATTCCTGTAATTCTTCATTAGCCGGGTAGGAGAGTCGAAAGCTGGGCCATCAGCGTGCCAGGTGCAAGCTCTATCCACCTCTCCAACGAAGAACTGCGAAAGGTTCTATAAACATGAACACTTTCTGTATTGGATGAAGTGGCAGAAAAGACTGCCATATCAGTAATATGGCTAAACTGTACATGGACGTTATATGCAGGCTACCTAGGGAGGAAAATTTAGAATTATATCAACGTTTTCTGTATTGGATAAAGGACAGAAAGGACTGCCATATTCATTAATAGTCTGTTTCACCAAACGGATGCGTTTCCTACAGTGGAAGTGTTACAGTCGGAAATCGTGATCTGAATGTGAATTTCACAATTTACATTTTCTTTTATGACGTAGCATAAATGCTTTCGAAATTCATGAGAGATTCTGGCTGTTTTTTCTGGTTTTATAGGCGAGGGGGACTGATTTTCCTTCAGAAAATGATCATGACCTCTGGTCATTTTATGGGATACTCAGGAATTGATACAAGGAGAGTTGATGAAGGAGAGAGAGAGAGAGAGAGAAGATATCCGGTTATATCTGAAAAAATAATGACCATCGTGGAATCAGTCAGCGGAATAATAATTGATCATTTCAGTGACCAACGTATCTCTTTGGAATGCCAATCTGCCTGTGAGAATTGAAGAAGGCTACTTTGAATGACACAAGTGCATAATCCTTCAGGTGTGTCACCAAGTGCACCTCGTCGCGTATTCATGCCGAGACAGGTGCCAACCCATACCCACTCGACATTCCTGAGATACCTGAGCGACATTTTCTAATCTAGAAAGAATCTGAAAGATTAATTTGACATCGAAGACTGATTATACATGTTCGAGAACGTCTAGCTACAGGCGATGATTGTGCGATAAACGCGGCACATAAACAGTCGCAAAACGTGCACGAGTATCTTTCTCTCCGATGAGATAAGGAGATAAGATAGCGAAGTGTCGGGAACAATGCCGTCGACATGAGTATGCAATGTCAGGTATCTGCCTTGAAATGAAGATGACGCCATGGCATATGTAGCCTACTCCTCAGTGGGAAAGAAATATTTCTCATTCATTACAGTAATTTTGTGTATATGGCGTTCCGAGAACGATATGTTCTGCCGCATTCAAAGTTATTACTTGTTTAAAGTAACTGGTACTTTGGAGACCAGATTATCAAACACCAGTTACTGATTATTAAAATTTCTCTTTTAGAAAACTGACCCGGCGTTTGCATCGCCAAGACGATTAGGTTTACAGGGACACCCAGAAATAACATAAAGACCATTCATTCACACACGGGCGCTATTCTTCCAAAAAACGGTTGGAGCTTCATTTTTACCTATGATGAAAGATGCCAGTTTAAGCTTTGTGGTCAAAAGCAACATAATATTGATATAATTTATGACCAAGTTCCTGATTGGTGTATATGATTTCAGCTAGTTTACAGTTTTTCCCCAAGAGAGAAAACGAGATTAAGATTATAATGTTCATACAACCCGGGTAATAACAACACCAACATTGTGATAAGTGAGTCTTGGTAATGAAGCAAATCAGAAAGTAAAAATATTTGATATCCGTCAAAGGAACACGGCACACCTCTCTTCTTGTAAGGTACTCTTTGGGAAACGTGAAGTTATCCCTGGTTCTTTTTCGAAAGTGCATCTTTGATAATCTGCAAATGTCTTGGTTGATCATCATTTGGCGTTGGAGCATGTGGTCTGCAAAGCCCTTGTGGTGTAGCGTATCTTAATCGGAAATTGAAAGTGGAGTATCCTATCCAGGTCGCTGTTAAATATCTCCTTTGTCATTTATCGCATGCGTGACTTTTTGCACCGAAACTGATTCACTTGTAGTAAGCCCAGATGAGTTATTGGCTATCGTAATTAATTAGTACCCCAGTTGTTAGGTCGCATGTTGGAATATATTAATAAATGCAGTCAGAACCATCACATTAGAATTCGCTTTCGCGTTTTCACTCTCCCTGGAAAATACAGTACCTTTATTATTACAGCGTGAAGACGGAACCGCCATCGTCATCGTTAGCTTACTTCGTAGATAATGGTTTTTCCTGGAGAGTTAAAATTGGTAGTCTTTGCTTACATCGTTTGGCAGTCTTCTCTGTGATGTAGTATGGGGCCTCTAAACTTTGCTGTTCTGTTACTGTATTTTTTACAGCAGCAGGTAGATAAAAAAAAAATGACCAGATGATCCCATTTGCTTCCATAATTACTGACACTATAGAGTATTCAAATCTCGTTGAGTTTTTGTAAACGTCGTCATTTATTTACTACAGTTACTGCGACTAATAATAATAGATAGCGATCATTTAACTAGACTGGTCACGTCACATGTCTGTAAGAGACCGAATGATGTAGATCAGCCTTACCCAGGTAATATGGAAATCATATCTTGATTTATAACAAATTTAAATAAGTACCTGATGAAGATGGGGGAGTTCAGTGACGGAGGGGGTGTTTTGTAATCAAAGGCCGAAACCACGAGAAGAATGCGAACAATATGATAAAAAGACGATACAAAATTAAAGTATGTTATATGATAATAATATTGATTATTTTTCATTGAATAAGCGAAAACGCCATAACCATGTAAAGGTCTGCTTAAGGTATAGAAGACAATTGACTTCCTAAAGTCCTATCCGATTTGAAGTAACTACAAGATGTAATGGTCTATAAATAAGCACAAATTTTGTTTAATCATAATGTCACATCATGTAATAGTGTTTCCCGAAGCTGACGTTTTATCGAAAGTGGTACAGTCGGATATGTTCATGATGCGTCATTATAACATGTCTTCCTAAAAGGATTACCGTGTAGGATTTGTACATATATATAATTATACGTATATATATATATATATATATATTATATATATATATATATATATATATATATATATATATATATATACATATTACTGTATATATATATATATATATATATATATATATATATATATATATATACACTGTACAATATATGTATGTATGTATGTTTGTACAGGTATATACTGGCACAAGTAATACATTAATATTGAATTCCATTCAAATAAGTCCATCTACCTGACCAGCTTTTATATATATATATATATATATATATATATATATATATATATATATATATATATATATGTATATATGTATATATATATGTATATATATGTATATTATATATATATATATGTATATATATATATATATATATATATATATATATATATGTATATATATATATATATATATATATATATATATATATATATATATATATATATATATATATTCTGCATGTGATACTTAAGAACCCTTGCATTGGCTGTAGCTACACAGTTTTACTTTCGATATATATATATATATATATATATATATATATATATATATATATATATATATATATATATATATATATATATATATATATATATATCTTACTTTTGTATATATATACATATATACACACACATACTAGGATGTTCGCATTTCCTATGTACATGCATGTACGATTTTGGTCACAATCGTCTTAACCACCGAATATGGAAGAACAAAGATGAAATTTTTGCAATATCTTATTGAGTTGGTCACGAATCCATTGGTTGTTTAGTCACTTTGAGGAAACCAAAAAGCCCACATACAAATATGCGGTAAATAAAAAACATAGATATCTGAAGATGCAGTAATTGAAAGATGCAAATATACAAGTATTTTATACAGAAAATCAAGTGAACTATTTTACTGATACGAAAATATGCAAAGACGCCCATAAACTAGTTTACGTTGCATGATATTCTCACGCGTCGTTTACGGGGTACGCATAGGGTTTCCCCCCGTTTCCGCTACAGCCAAAACACTCCAGATTTTTGTAGTAAAATCTGAAGGAATTTTACCGAAAAGTGAGTCTTACTTTTCCGTGTTATCGCAATTTTTTTTTTTATTATTAATAATCTGGGGGACTGTGAATCATGCGATTTTCCTAATAACGTTGCCACACGGGTTAATTTCAGAATTTTTCCGAGAGTGTTTTGCTGAATGACACATTGCTCAAAATAGGTAAGTGAAAGGATAATAAGAGTTAGAGGAATTTATTTCTGGTGATAGAAATTCATTTCTCGCTACAATGTGGTTCGGATTCCACAATAAGCTGTAGGTCCCGTTGCTAAGTAACCAGTTGGTTCTTAGCCACGTTAAATAAATCTAATCCTTCAGGCCAGCCCTAGAGAGCTGTTAATCAGCTCAGTGGGTCTGGTAAAACAAGGCATACTTTAACTTAAAGGATAAGAATGAAGACAAGTTCTCTTGTTAAACTGGTGTACTTCTTGTCATCTGTGTCTCATCCTCATTTAATTTAAAAGGAAATTTTAACATTTTTATCAGACTAAATTAAGGTTCAAATAAAAAAAGGTTAAGATTCTCTCTCTCTCTCTCTCTCTCTCTCTCTCTCTCTCTCTCTCTCTCTCTCTATATATATATATAGACAAAGTCCTTGTGCATGTGTGCGCGCGCTTGTGTGTGCGTGTGTGTGTGAGTGAGTGCGAGAGTGTGAGAGAATGTTTGCTTATCTACTGAACTGCCGCACCTAGTCAATTGCAAATTAGTTCACTTGTGAAGTTTTTCTCTGCCATTCAGAGTCGTGACTTTCCAAGCCAGAATTTCAGTTTGATTATTATCCGATCCCTACACTATCCAAGAATCCCAGGAAGTTAGGAGGATCATGACCATAAACTTTCATAAGCTTAAATGAAAATAGAAGTTTATGTGCATGGAGATAAATCCCCAAAAAGCCGTATATACCTGATTTTTTTTTTTAAGTGATCGATGCTATTTTTTTTTCTTTTTTTTTTTAAAGTGATGATTAGGGTGAAAAGTCAGTTTGCTCCTATGGATATTTACTGCCCGGAGTCCAGTTACTTTGAAAGTTATTTTTCAAGATCACAAATTTTTTTAGAAAAGTAAACATGAAGAGAAAAGACTTACTCGCAAGTAAACACGCACGAAGAAATATAGTTGAGAATAATGATATAGGTGTATGAACAGATAAAGAATGATTTTATACAAAATTTTCAGTATCTTCAGCCAATGTTCGCTTGCACATGGAGTATAATTGCGAGTATTACAACAGTTTGTGTATTTATGCATACATCTAAATTTTCTGAAACGTATGTACACAATATATTTTGAGAAAGTTTTTGTTGATATGTGCATCTTTTCCCAAAGGGCTGCACTTAACCAGTTGCAGACTGGTCCATATTTGCAACTTTTCACAAGACATCAATTTCAGTGCATTACAGTTTGCAAGGTCGTCGCCTGTCGGGCCAAAAATTTAAGTGATTTTCCAACCATTGCGCTATCCATGGCCATGTGAAATAGGAAGAATCACATAAGTAAGCTTTTGTAACTTTGTCCTAAAATGATCTGAAAATCTATATTGAGCATTTGTCCAGCTCAGGGCTAAATACACCGGGCTAATGCAAACCTAATGGAAAACTATTTAATTTGCTAAGTGAAAAATAATTTCACCTAGGAATTAAATAGTGTTTTAGTCAGTGAAGTATACCTCCAATAAGAATAGTGATTAGTTGTAGTGCACTACAGCTAGTTTTCAGCATGAGAAGCAACATCTTTGGAAGGTAATATCAGCACTGTGGCAGAATAATGCTGTTTGGCTCCCATTTCATAGGTAAAGGATTTGGGGCTAGCAGCCTCATCCTTAAAGATTTTATGAAAAACCTGGAGGCTCACCTTGCTAATACCACCCTCTATGAAAGGAAACAAGGGAATCTAATAAAAAAAAATTCACCATAGACCATTTTCTCTGTGGAAGGAATGTCTCCAGTGTTTCAGTAACCCTTCAGGGTAAAGGTTGCCAGGCCATGTCCTTTTTCCTTAGCTTAACAGACGGTGGTACCCACATACACCTGGGCGCTTTTGTTGGATGAGTGGTCCACTGACCTAGCAAGTGTGTGTTGGGTGCTGCACCACTTGGCTACGGCACCTACTCTGGTCAGCTGCCCCTTCCACCTGGTGGGCAGTGAGGTCGCCACACTCCTACACCATAGTTTATTGTAACAATATATATGTATATATATATACACACACACACACACACACACACACACACATATATATATATATATATATATATATATATATATATGTGTGTGTGTGTGTGTGTGTATGTGTATGTGTATCTTAGAAATGGACCCCCAAGGAGACGATAACAAAGCAATAAACAGTCACCTGTGCCTTTTTTCACTTTTCTGTCTTTCACTCTCCCTGAAGTGACTGTGACGCACAACAATCGGCCAACAACTAGATACATTACTCAGTGCTTAGGTCAACAGGCGCATACTGGATTCTAAAGATGACGGCCCTTCCAATAAGCTATGAGGCGAGAGAGAGAGAGAGAGAGAGAGAGAGAGAGGAGATGAAAGAGAGAGCTGAGAGATGGTGACCTCTTTCTGGCAACCTAGCTTTGCACATCTACGTTTTTTTGCTTTTGCGGCGTTTTTGAATTTCCCTCATTCAAGATATCTTGTTAAGCTAAATGAAAATAAAGATTAAAAAAATGCTTTCAAAATATATCTATTTGTGAGCGTTGTGAAATATGTTAAATATTTTCTTTAACCATGAATTTTGTGCCACTTTCAAACAGAATATGAATAATTCCATACTAATTTCTGGGTATTTCGCGAGTAAATGATAAAAATCAACAATTCTGTTACGACCCAACGCACAGATGGGTTGGTAAATGATTCCTTTCGGCGTTTGTCTATGTTTAGTTGTATAAAATGATAAGGATGAACAGAAAATGATAAAAGCAGTAGTGAATAATTATGACGCCTTTAGTTACAGAACGTGGAATAGGCAATAGTAAATAAGAAGTGATGAAGGCAATAGTGAACAGAAAGTGATTAAGGTAATGTTGAAGAGAAAGTGATGTAGGCATTAGAGCCTAGATGATCAGTAGCATCATAAACTTTGCATTCAGGGAAGCTGATCCCTCCTGATGCGTCAAGAGTTCACAGGAGTGTTTTTGTTTGTTGTTAAATAGTTCAACGTTTTTTTTTTTTATTTTCGGTAAATGCCGACAGAAGGGAGATTGCCCACTTGGGAATGAGAAGGGTAGGGTTAATGCAGTGGTAGGAGGAGAGAGAGAGAGAGAGAGAGAGAGAGAGAGAGAGAGAGAGAGAGAGAGCGCCTGCTCCTCTTCCCAGGTGGGTGGCCTGGGTGGCACTTGCAGCACTTGACAGAGATCTCTTGTTACATATCGCTGCGTCATCTTTTGAGATCTGATCCAGATTACCCTTACAGATGCCGGAAACCTTTTTTTTCTTTCCCATAATTTTAGCATTAATAAATCCGAATTAACTGCTTTGACGTGAGCAGGATATAATGGAATCAAAAGTGGGAACTGAAAACCAGCTAGTTCTCGTAAGCTTGGTGTCTGTTGCCCGCCGACGCTTAAAAGGTCAAGACGGGTTGTTATGAGTTACTGTGGCCTCTTGGGTTTGACAACTTCTTTCTGACCTGCTCCTCCGTTTATATTTTATCTTTACTCTGTTTTCTACATACACACACACACACGGTGTGAGTTGATGGGAGCCGATATCCACTTATACCTCTCTTGTGGCCGATTGGAGTTAATGCGTCCCTGTAGTCCTGAGTCTGTCCTTCGTTGGTTCGAGCCCACGAGATTTACTTATTATCAACTAAAAATTCCCCTTCGGTAATATATATGAAAATATATTATTTCCGAGGTAGAGCGGGAATTGGATATTAAGGACGTTTATAGCTTGATTGTATATGAATCATGGTGATGTGATAAAAGTCATATATATATATATATATATATATATATATATATATATAGGTTATATATATATATATATATATATATATATATATTTCTCTATATATATGTGTGTGTGTGTGTGTGTGTGTGTGTGTGTGTGTGTGTGTGTGTGTGGTTCTGTGAGTAATGAACAATGGGATAATTAGAAGGTTGAAGATTGAAGAAGGCGGCTGGAGTTGATGGGAATACAAATAAGATGTTGCGGTTCAGAGTGATTGTGTAATTTAGCGGTTAATTGTGGACTGTAAATACATTTCTTCAGTCGAATGGGTGAGAAAAATTATTTTTTCATTGTGTAAGGGCAAAAGTGACAGAGATCATTGTAACCAGTGCCATGGTACAACATGAATTAGTACAGTATAATTGTAAAAGTTTTTGAGCAGGCAAGAAAGCAAGTGACCTCCACAAAGCTTTATACTCACGTTCAGTGTGATGTTCGATACCACAAAAAATACGCTCGTACAATAACCAGCTTGCTGGGAAGGATGACCTCATTACTCAAGACTATCACGTGCAAGAAATGGCTAATTAGGGAATTAAATTTTTTTCCCTACTTTTTATGAGAGAAGATATGACAAAATATAAGAAAAGCGGGATATATCTGCTATTCACACAAAACGGTGTGAAGACGCACTTTTTTCTACATAATAGTTCAGCATTCTGTTGTTATTCATGGAAAACATAAACATTGCCAATAAGAAGTCATTAAAGTTATATCGTATTTCCCGTGAAGCATTTATATGGAACAGCCGTAAAGACCATAATGAAAAATGGAAATAGAGCGAAGTGAATAAAAATGAATAAAAAATAATATATGCATACTTAAGAGTTCTGAGACCACAGACAAATCTCCAAGTTTGACCTTCCCCCCACCCCCTTACCACCATCACCACCGCCCCTCTAACACTACCCTGAGGTGCCATTGATCCCAGTCTCCTCCAAAATGTAATTTTTTTTTCCCTGACAGTAGGTCTACCTTTGCTAAAAATTTTGTAAAAATTGCAACTTTCCTGGATGGGCATTATCAGTTCATTTTCTTTATTTATATGTTCGATTTTATGCAAATCAAATATCAACTAATATAATATTATACTTTTTATGAAGAGAAGGTTAGTCATAAAGCATGGGAATTTTTCCGTAATTCCTTGCTTTTGTAAAAGTGTAAATTTTAAGGATAAAAGTGATCAGACCTGTCTCCCAGCAAGTACTACAGGGGTAGCTGTTGTGAAGGAGACCAAACCAAATGTTAATGTCTGCTTTGAACAACAAATTTAGAAAAAGATAAGAGGGCGAGATACGGAGAGCCTTTATCCGGCCCGTCGGTATCAAGAGTAAGTGTGAGAAGAAAACTCGAAACAACAGGCTTTTGGGGACTTTCCTAAGCATGACGTCATACTGCATGGCTAGTAAGAATGCAAAAGATAAGAGCTGCATCGCCTACAACTCTGCGCATGCGTGATGTACTTTGGCACGCTTAACGATTACTCCAAATTCCTGTTATGTTTGGATATAACCGTCGCCACCGGCTGGTGACGTCGTACTTGCGTCACTAAAACGTCATCGGCTTTACACAGGATGTTTGTGGGAGATAAGAGACTGATAATGGCAGGGTATTTATCACCTCCCTGAGAGCATTATTTACGCTAAATAGAATTTGTTGCACCAAATTAGCGGTTAATTACTGAACGAACAGGCATTTCAGCTAATAACTATGCAGTTGATGATTATTGACTTGACATAATTAGGAAAATTGCTGTAATTTATCACCTAAAATGAAATTTTAATGTTGGCTGAAACACCTCGTATGCAAACTTTTCTCCTTGTTTCATTTATTACGTGGTAATGACGCGTAAGTGTTGGCGGAGGTGTGTACGTGATGGTAGCTGAGTGTGGCCGTGACATTGCGCTTTGGGGCTAATTTTCCTTTTAATATTTGATCTGTTTTTCTAACCGAATGAATTTTGTTGCCAAACAGCATGAACTTCCTTTTATTTCTCTGAAAGGTTTGCTTTTAATTGCTTGGAGCGAAAATGGTCGTTTATTTCTTTTCCTTCAAACCATGTACAACCTGGCAGTTTTTTCCTATGCACTTGGTCCGGATACGATGCATACATTTTTCCATAGGATCATTTTATTAGCAAGAAATCGGAAGCGGTCAGGCTTTTCATTATAAACGGTAAATTGTGAATAAAAGCTCGTTTTTATAGTAACAGCATAGCAGCATTTGCATCAAGATCTCACATATCCGAGCAGGTTAAAAGATGTCGATATCATTGTTATATACCATTTTTCATAATATGGTCTTTGCTGTTAGGTAAAATACATTGGATAATAACAGTCATAATTCTGCACAAAGACGCAGTCTTGAAATTTAGTCAGGAGTGTCATACATACATACATACACACACATATATATATATATAATATATATATATATATATATATATATATATATATATATATATATACAGTATATAAGTATATATATATATATATATATATATATATATATATATATATATATACTAAACAATAAAAAATTATGCTCATGATTGATTACCAACTGAAACAGGAAAAAGTTTAAAAGGAACGACAGATATCAAGTCATATTTCTTGTAATTACACACCTTGTGCCCCTTTAAGATGTATTAATTACATTGAGAGCACTTGATACTTCATTTCTTTTTGAACTTTCTCCTGTCTATATATATATATATATATATATATATATATTATATATATATATATATATATATATATATATATATATATATATACATAATATATATAGGTGTATATATATATATATATATATATATATATATATATATATATATATATACACAGTATGTATTACTGGAAATTTCAAAGGTATGTGAAATAAAATTACTTAGTAAATCCAAATGAAATAAAGAGTGAAAGCATTTGAGTCTCCTAACAGCAACAGCAAAAAATATTGCACAAGATAAAAGATAACCAACTTTAATAAAATGAAAAGAAAACCTCGTGCTAAATATTCAACCGAAAAATTATTCTCACATCTTATTGCATTAAAAAGGCTGTTCACTTAGTTTATTCATGATGCTGGAGAATTTCAACAAACTGTACAGTAAAAAAAAAACTCATGAAAAACGCCACAATAAAGTAAAAGTTTTTTCGATTGCCATGGAATATTTAGCATTTAAAAACCGATGGGAACGAAAATAGAAAGTTGGTTGTAAAAAACAATTTAAAAATCTTTGAAAGGCATAACCCCAAGAAGAAAAGAGAATCGGGTAACCCTACCTGAACAATGATTACAACTGTGTTATGTAACTGGAGACTCCGAATAATTACCTGTATGGAAAATTGAAGACATTTTTTTGTTCAACGGGAATCTTACAAGTACAGTATAGGTAGATGCGCAGGAAAACGTAGAGGTGTGGTCTTATCAGTAAATCCATAAATAGTTAATGGGTTTCTGTTTATAACCAGACTGCTCTTTGTGGCCGGTGTTTCTGTGTTTGACCAGATTGCTGTGTCTTGCTGTTTTTTTTTTTTTATAAGTAGGTTGCTGTGTCTGGCTGGCATTTCTATTTAACGAAGCACACTACTTCTGTTTTTAACCAGATCGCTGTCTCTGGTCAGTATCTCTGTTTTTAAACAGAATGCTCAGTCGGTAGTACTTCTGTATATAAGCAGATTGCCGACTCTAGTTGATATTTGCGTTTTTAACCAGATTGTTGTCTCTGGTCGGTATTTTTGTTTTTTCAACAAGACTGCTGTCTGTGGCTGGTAATTCTGAATGTAAGCAGGCTGCTTTTTCTTGTCTGTATTTGTTTTCAACCAAACTGAGGTCTCTAGTAGGAATTTCTGTTTTTAAGCAGATTGCTATCTCTGGCCATTGATTCTGTTTAACCATGCATCCGTCTCTGACTGGTATTTCTGTTTTAGCCAGACGGGTTCTTTGACTGGTATTTCTGTTTTTAACTAGACTTGTCTTTGGCTCGTATTCCTGCTTTTAACCAGACCATTGTTTATGACTGATATTTCTGCTTTTAACCCGGTTACAATCTCTGTATGGTATTTCTGGTTTTAACCAGTTTGCTGTCTTTGGATGGTATTTAAGCTTTTAACCAGGTTGGTGTCTCTGGATGGTATTTCTGCTTTTAACCAAGTTGCTGTCTCTGAATAATATTTCTACTTTTAAACAGGTTGCTGTCTTTGGGCGGTATTTCTGCCTTTAACCAGGTTGCTGTCTGTGGATGGCATTTCTGCTTTTAACCAGGTTGGTATCTCTGGATGGTATTTCTACTTTTAACCAGGTTACAGTCTCTGGATGGTATTTCTGCTTTTAACCAGGTTGGTATCTCTGGATGGTATTTATGCTTTTAACCAGGTTGCTGTCTGTGGATGATATTTCTGCTTTTAACCAGGTTGGTGTCTGTGTATGGTATTTCTGCTTTTAACCAGGTTGTCTCTAGATGGTATTTTTGCTTTTAACCAGGTTACTGTCTCTGGATGGTATATGTCTGCTTTTAACCAGGTTGCTGTCTCTGGATGGTATTTCTGCTTTTAACCAGGTTGCTGTCTGTGGATGGTATTTCTACTTTTAACCAGTTTGGTGTCTGTGGATGGTATTTCTACTTTTAACCAGGTTGGTGTCTCTGGATGGTATTTCTGCTTTTAACCAGGTTACTGTCTCTGGATGGTATTTCTGCTTTTAATCAGGTTACTGTCTCTGGATGGTATTTCTGCTTTTAACCAGGTTACTGTCTGTGGATGGTATTTCTACTTTTAACTAGGTTGATGTCTCTGGATGGTATATCTGCTTTTAAGCAGGTTGGTGTCTGTGGATGGTATTTCTGCTTTTAATCAGGTTGGTGTCTCTGGATGGTACTTCTGCTTTTAACCAGTTTGGTGTCTCTGGATGGTTTTTCTGCTTTTAACCAGGTTGCTCTCTTTGGATGGTATTTCTGCTTTTTACTAGATTTGGTGTCTCTGGGTGAGTATTTCTGCTTCTAACCAGTTATGTCTGGATGGTATTTCTGGCACCCAACCCAGGTTGGGTGTCTGTGGATGGTATTTCTGCTTTTAACCAGGTTACTGTCTCTGGATGGTATTTCTACTTTTAACCAGGTTGGTGTCTGTGCATGGGATATCTGCTTTTAACCAGGTTGGTGTCTCTGGGTGGTACTGTATTGTCTCTGGATGGTATTTCTGCTTTTAATCAGGTTGGTGTCTGTGGATCATTTCTGTACCAACGGGTTACTGTCTCTGGATGTTGGCTACTTTTAACCAGGTTGGTGTCTGTGCATGGTATATCTGCTTTTAACCAGGTTGGTGTCTCTGGGTGGTATTTCTGCTTTAAACCAGGTTGGGGTCTCTGGATGGTATTTCTGCTTTTAACCAGGTTGGTGTCTCTGTATGGTATTTGTGCTTTTAACCAGGTTGCTGTCTTTGGATATTATATCTACTTTTAACCAGGTTGCTGTCTCGATGGTATATCTGCT
>NC_089795.1:36825267-36827767 GCF_040412425.1 Macrobrachium rosenbergii
TCTCGCATTGTATAAGCCGTGTGCATTTCGGCAATCCTATAGTAATCGGACAGTCTCTCTCTCTCTCTCTCTCTCTCTCTCTCTCTCTCTCTCTCTCTCTCTCTCTCTCTCTCTCTCTTTACTTCGGCGTTTAGCTATCGCATGGCACCAGTCTTCCAGTCTTGTGCATTTCGGGAATCGAAAAGTAATTGGACAGTCTCTCTCTCTCTCTCTCTCTCTCTCTCTCTCTCTCTCTCTCTCTCTCCTTCCGTGTTTAGCTATCGCATTGCACTAGTCGCGTGCTTTCGAGAATCAGGATAATAGGACAGATTCTAAATAGATATTGCTTAGTTAGGAAGTACTGAAATGATCTTGAATTCTTTCAAGAATGTTGTATAGTTTTTCGCAACAAGTGAATCTGACCCACGACAAGATACAAAGCTCATTGAAGTGCCATTATCTGTAGTTGGTGTAGAGGAAACTTCCTTTACAAAACACTTGATTACCTTTGCGCCTTCTTCCCTAAGAAATGATAGTTCTAACGAAGTTAAGCTTCCCCGTCTCAGCTGGGGTTGTTTCTCCTCCTTTGCGGAGTTGCGAGGGGTGTGGGGGAGGTGGAGGGAGGTTGATGGGGTTCATTGCTCCTTGCCAATTTCTTCCTACCCCTGGTTTTAAACACTACTCTGTTGCCTTATCTTCGCCTGGAATTCGAACCCAGGTTATGCTGTAAGTGAAGTTATGATTATTGGTTATTTGTTTATATATATATATAATTATATATATATATATATATATATATATATATATATATATATATATATATATATATATATATATATATAGATATATTTTATATATGTATATAAATAATATATACAAATACACATCTATCTATTTATCTATATATATATGTATGTGTATATATTATATATATACATATATAAAAAATAAAAAAATAAAATATATATATATATATATATATATATATATATTTACATATATAAAGTATATATTTACATATATAAAATATATATACATATAATATGTATATATATATCTATATATATATATATGTATATATATATATATATATATATATATATATATATATATATATATAAATAACAATAAACATAACTTCACTTACAGCATAACCTGGGTTTGTTCAGGCAGGTAGGCAACAGGTAGTGTTTAAACAGGGAAAGAAGAAACAGGGCAGGAACCCATCAACCCTCACCTCCCACACCCCTCCAACCCCACAAAGAACCAGCTGAATGAAATTAACAGCTTCGTTAGAAACATCATTTCTTAGGAAAATAAAAGGCATATAACTTTTGTAAAGAAATTATAATATTTTGTATATAGATAACATATATATATATATATATATGTGTATATATATGTGTGTGTGTGTGTGTGTGTGTGTGTTTATGTATGTATGCATGCGGCTGTATATTATAAGTACTGTATGATGTCTTTGACAGTGGGAAGCAATTTGTTTGTTTATTTTAGTAATATACAAAATACATATTAAACATACTTATACAAATGTAGTAAATTTAGTTATTAAATGAGACATGTAGAGTGTTTATATCTAATAAAAAATTGTTCAAAAGCCGTAACAGCTGGAGCTATCGGTTTCTTCAGCGTCAAGAGAAAAAACTAAAGAAAATGTAATTTAAAGGTGAGAATGATGACTGCTGTTCATTGCTCATCAAGGAAACTGTCTATTACCAATGATGCGAATTAGATCAGAGGAGGAGGAGGAGGAGGCGTCACTTAAAAGAAGAATCTAAGCCCCCCACAATATCAGCGGATTTTGCAGTGGTGTGTGATACCCTTACTTTTTTATTCAATCCTAGATAGGTAAGATAGATACCTCCGATAAATGGCAAAGAAAAAATTAAGAGACCGAATGACCCCGGAAAAAGTATTTTTAAAGTATTTTCCAAGATGTCGCATCGTCGTTCGATCTGATTTACATTATTTACTCCTTTCGTGGTGACGAATCCGAAGGAATTCTCTTGTTCCATGTAGTACGCGACGGCGGTGGTGAGTAAGGACTCTTCTGGGAATTCCTTCTTTTAGCCGTAATTAATTGCATAGGTTGAGGATGGACTCATGCCCCCTCCTCTCTCTCTCTCTCTCTCTCTCTCTCTCTCTCTCTCTCTCTCTCTCTCTCTCAGTTCGATACATTCTCTCAGAGTATTCGTCTTATAGTTCACTCAGAGGAATTCCCTCCTCATTGAACTGTGGGCGCTCCCCCTCCCATCCCCTGACTCACAATTCCCCGCCCAGTAATGGTTTAGTATGTCAAGGTCACGCCGACTCACCGCTTAGAAGTGGGGGAAGTGGCCGCTGGGATAGGAAGGGTTAACGGTGTCTACTGGTGGTGGTGGTGGAGGAGGTTGGGGGCCATAGGGATTAAAGGGAGCGGTGGTGGGGGGTTGTTATAAGAAATGACTCAATCGATTGAATGGAGGGACTTGGTGATTGCTGAAAATTTCGACCTCTGTAAGTA
>NC_089795.1:36832767-36835267 GCF_040412425.1 Macrobrachium rosenbergii
TTAACTTGTCTGTTGGAGGAACTTGCCTGTTGGAGGTTGATTTTGCCTGTATACGCGATGACAAGAGTCTGAAATCCAGAAGCACATGAATTCGACCTAATCAAAAGTAGTTCATTATTTCATTTGAATTCTACATTTCTATACTCTTAATATATTCCACGCTGAATGGCTTGAAGAAAGACTTCTTTTTGTTGGCGACACGCCTACACCCATTCCTCTTGCCCCGTCGCCAGGGCAATATAGTTTCCCATACAAAAGAAATTGGAGATTCATCTGCTTATTCATTTTTACAAGGTTAACCTCAGGTTTCGCCTGCCAGAAAAAAGTCATTGTGTCAGGGGTTACCCACCCCTGACCTATGCTAACCTTTTTACCACTGCTGCTTATCTCCACATTTTCTGTTTTGACATAATTATAGTCGAATTTTTACTGGGAGAAAGACTGGAAAAGTTAAGAGCATATTGTAAAATATATTTGGCAGCTGAAACCCAGACATTAATTAAAAAACCAGTAAAATCACCGTGAGAGTAAAAAAGATTAGGAAGAGAAACCAGAATTCGGCAGAATCAATCTGGCTGCTGAAATTCCGACATAATTACAGTTGAAATCACTGCGAAGATAGGAAAGAGAGTGCTGTATAACGTCAGCAAAACTCTTAGGGGGAAAAGTACTTTGAAAATAAATAGGAAAGTGGAAAAATTCCCATCAGCGTTTCCAGTGAGAATGAATGAGAAGTGAAAAAGTTTGCAGAAAAAAGTTCTTGTTGTGACACGTTTCCTCCTCGTCCTCCTCTTCTTGGAAATCAGTGGTGGCGTCTGGAAAAAAATGTTACTTGACTTTGTCATCATATCCTGAGGGAATCCCTAGGAATCCCCTCTCGCGACGTGATAGGATGGTTTGAAGGACATTCACAATCAAGTGATGGGGCTCCGATGCGTGTTTTGGCACACGTACAGATAAGGTGCCCCTCCATCCTTACTCCAGTCATGTGGAGGGATTAAACAATGCCTCTTGACACACAAACGTTTCTCCTGCTCTCTCTCTCTCTCTCTCTCTCTCTCTCTCTCTCTGCCAGTTGTACTTGTGCACGTGCGTATACACACGCATATGTGTATATAGGTATATACATACATACATATACATACATATATATATATATATATATATATATATATATATGTATGTATGTATGTATGTATATACCTGTTCTTGGCATACCTGTTCAAACACGCAAACACACATACACACTGACAACACGGGTAAAAACATAACCTCCCTCCACCTTAAGAGTTACTAATAATAATGTAATAACGCAGGGTCCGGTAAAGGCACATAATGCTTGCATCATTTTTGACGGGATGTGCTCATCTGCAGATAACCATCGCTTACAGGAATAAAACGTTTCTCCAGTGAAGGACAAACCTATTTTAAATGAACTTGTGTGTATATTACACGGAGTGAACATGAGTATCTAGTAACTGTTCTCCTTTTGAATACACATTCTCTCTCTCTCTCTCTCTCTCTCTCTCTCTCTCTCTCTCTCTCTCTCTCTCTCTCTCTCTCTCTCTTATACACACACACACATATGAGAGAGAGAGAGTGAGAGAGAGAATGTGTATTCAAAAGGAGAACAGTTACTATATACTCATGTTCACTCCGTGTAATATACACACAAGTTCATTTAAAATAGGTTTGTCCTTCACTGGAGAAACGTTTTATTCCTTTAAGCAATGGTTATCTGCAGATGAGCACATCCCGTCAAAAATGATGCAAGCATTATGTGCCTTTACGGGGCACTGCGTTATTACATTATTATTAGTACCTCTTAAGTTGGAGGGAGGTTATGTTTTTACCCGTGTTTTCAGTGTGTATGTGTGTTTGTGTGTTTGAACAGGTATGCCAAGAACAGTTGAACTGATTTGATGGAGCTTACCGCAGATATTCGATAGGTGACCTATTCAAGTGGTCTAATTCACAAATGTATGCTATCGTTTTCATACTGAGAAATTCTAGCGGTAATTCCTTTATATTTAAGTTAACCAAGGCTGACCTTGAAAAGCCAGTTTCACAGTTTTTGTTTTGGCAGTTTAAATGCACCATAGGCGGCTTCATACATCACTTTAACATTGATTAAAAAAGTAAAATTCCGTTGGAGTTAAGTTGATCAAATATGACCTCTAAAAGGTCAAGAACCAATCTTACAGATTAATTGGTGATTAACTGCTTCATCAATAAGGGATACCACAAATGTGCGGTATCCCTAATTGATGAAATATAACGCCAGTTATCTTAACAATAAAGTTTCCCAACTTTGGCTGTTATAGGCCGAAGGTCAAGGTCAGATATATATGTTAAGTGGTTTAAATGCTGGGTACGGATATAGTGTAACCTTTTCACTCATATGATTTTTATAACGGTATATTTCATAATGATTTTTTCCGAGTTTGAGTTCTAAAGGTCAAGGTCACAGAACAGGTTGAAACTTTATTTTTTTAAAAAA
>NC_089795.1:36845267-36910267 GCF_040412425.1 Macrobrachium rosenbergii
TATCTCACTTTGTCAAATCTTTCTTACGTTATGTACATTATATATATATATATATATATATATATATATATATATATATATATATATATATATATGTATATATATATATATATATATATATATATATATATATATATATATATATGTATATATATATATATATATATATATATATATATATATATATACATATATATATATTATATATATGTGTGTATGTACAGTATGTATGTATGTGTGTTGTGTTTATGGTAATTTATGTCTAATAAGGTATAAAACTCCTATGTAAACATTATAAATAGTTAGAGTAAGACACACTGTATAAAAGTTAAAAGGTTGATTTAGAAAATTATAAACTAATTGCTTTCTTTATCCAACTTACCCTCCCAACTATTTGACGGTTTGCACAAAGGAGCAAGAGCTTGTTTTGGCACAAGGCCAGCTTAATCCAGAAGGAACAACAACATTACCCACTAATTTAGCTTCTGGTATGAAAAGGTAACGTCTCCGAAGTGTCAGCGCCACGCACAAACGATTAATTCTAATAAAAAGACGTATGTGGAAGCCAGCATTTTTAAAGCGTACACCCTGTTATATTAATCTAACAGTAACAATTTTCACTCGGTTTCCTTCTGCTTTTACAAGACAACTTCGAAGAGCTAAGCCTGAATTGTTCCGTAGGGGGGCGTTGGGAGTGCCGTCAGTGCACGTGAGTTAATGTTTTTTGCAGCTTTCCTTCGGCCTCAAGCTGCAACCTTTTTCATTCTCTTTCTTTCATCTAACTTTCCACCCTCTCTAACAGTTGCTTCATAGTGCGTCTGCGAGGTTTTCCTCCTGTTACACCTTTCATACCTTCTTAAGGTCAATTTCCCTTTCAGCGCTGTATGACCACGTAGGTCGCAGCGCTTGAGCTTTGGCCAAAATCCTATATTCCAGTTACAATTCCAAACCCCACTTGCAAACGTTTCCCGAATTTTAATCTCCTGAGTCACCTTTGCTCCGGAATGAATGAGTTTTCCCCTGGGAGGAAAAAGATGAGGAAGAAGAAGAATGAAGTTAGTGAATGGTGAAAAATTACGAAATCCCGTGACTCACCCGCCAGGAAATACGCAGTGACGGAGCGGTGATTAAGGGAAATTAACCCACCTCTTGATCCAAAGGAGAATGGTGGAGGTGGATTTACTTTTGCGATCTTGAGTGAACTTGACGAAAGGAGGGAGGACAGAAAAGAATACTGAGAGGGAGGATAGTAAAGAATACTGAGATACAATGATTATTATTATTGCAGTAGTAACAGTAATAGTTGTATAAGGAATTCACATACTTTCAAATAGTAAGAAGGCCATATCAACTAGAACGGAAATTATAAAAATAATAATAAAAAATAATAATTTAGGATTTATAGAACAATTCTTCTAACTCATCAATAGAGATAATCTTCCACGCTTTCGAGTCAGGTTCTTTTGACCCATAAAATATAAATGCTGATAATAATATTAATTATTGTACACGGTGTCTTGTTGACGAATGGAACTCTTATCTAAAAGTTCTCAGCAATAGGGAAGTGATTTGCACGTCGATTATTTGCATCCAAAAAATAAAAGAAATACAGTCACAGTGAACTAAAGAATCACTCAGCTCATATCACAGAACTTCCTTTGTAGATGTGGTTTTCCTTCAATTTAGGAGTTACGAAATACAACCGGCTTGTGTGCCTCGTAGATTAGCGTCACTTTTCCTCAATTATTGTCCTGTTGGGAATGCACATTCTCTCTCTCTCTCTCTCTCTCTCTCTCTCTCTCTCTCTCTCTCTCTCTCTCTCTCTCACCTTAATAATTATGGCTATGTATTGTGTTTCAACATTTATGGTTGCAAACGTGCCAGCAAACAAATGACGTGTCATTTCGTTTGAAATATTCTTCATGGTTGGTATTTCCCAGCTTGGTAAATGCAGATTTGTGACTATTTTCATAACCTTTTAGAATAGCGACAACGGAAGTAGTTACTCAGATTTTTTTATTTATTTATTTTGTTTTTTTGTCACAAGAATAATCTGAGCATAACCGGACTTAGGACTTCAGTATTTATGATAATTATATATATATATATATATATATATATATATATATATATATATATATATATATATATATATATATATATATATATATAGAGAGAGAGAGAGAGAGAGAGAGAGAGAGAGAGAGAGAGAAGGCAGTGGTTCGATACTAAGTTTTATTGCAGTAGTCGATTATTGGAAATGTTACAAAATACTTATGTCAGCTACACAAGTAATGACTCAGTGAAGTTCTGTTTTTGGTTCAAAGGAAGATTAACTCGTAAATGGCTGCGTTTCTACTGTGTGTATGGAGCAGCGGATTTTATGTCTAGTTACCGAAATGCAAGCACACACACGCAGCACACAAAGAGATATGTATATACTGTATACACATAATATATATGTGTGTGTTTGTGTGTGTATGTGCGTGTGTATTGTGTTGTAATTTACAGCTGTATTTAGATTAACTGCACAGACCCACATTAAGAGTGAAAAATAGTAATCTTACCTTATATACACTTATCAGAATTATCCCAGACGATAAAGCCAAACATATTTCAATTTCATGGTACCATGTCGTAGCACATACCTGTAAAAGAGACAGACAAGTAAATATTTACAGCTCAGTTTACATTTCTGTTTTATTCCTGGTTTTTATCCATTCATGTGTTTTGGATGGTTGTGACTAATTTGCATTTTTGTTTGGACCATATATGAACGATGAAACAGTCTATGAATATATATATATATATATATAATATATATATATATATATATATATATATATATATATATATACACATATATATATATATATATATATATGTATATATATATATATATATGTATGTATATATATATATATACATATGTATGTATGTATGTATGTATAACAGTTATAATCATATATATATATATATATATATATATATATATATATATATATATATATAGTGTGTGTGTGTGTCTGTACGTGTGTACGTAGCTAGTTGGATAGGTGGAGCGAGAAACAAAGATAAATATATATGTAAAATGTGTGAATTTATATACATATTACTTCATATTTAGTGCGCAGTTCTGAATGTTTTTATATCTTCTATCTATTTGTAACTGAAGTATGTGACAAAGATAAATCCAGTTCTTATTAAAGAGCCCGTTACAGTATTTGAATTTGGAATTTGTAATTTGAAATTCCCTCAATTTTACTGAGAAGTACTAACACCTGTAAGCTTTGCTGAGATACTGCTTGGCGACTCTCGTTCTTTTCTCTCTCTCTCTTTCTCTCTCTTTTTTCTCTCTCTCTTTCACACACACACACACACACACACACACACACACACACACACACACACACTTGAGAACGCACGCACGCACGTACACACACATATTTCTTGCCTATGTCACTAGAACGGGGATACATTACAAATAATGAAATGAAAAACTTCAACAATTAACTGCGATAAAATGTTCAATTCAATAAATTCCATTGCATTATATATTTATATATGTATATGTGTGTATGTATAGATATATACATATATATATATATATGTAATACTCGCTCACCATTAGTAGTAATACTTGAAGGAGCCATAGTAGAAGTAGTAATAAGTATTGTCTTTTCCCAAGACCAATTTTATTTCTGCAGCATTTCCTTTTCCCTTGACATCTGTTAATGTCTCTTCTTATAAAAATATATCATTACATTCATACGCGAAGAGAGAAGGATGGTGAAATACCGGTTGGTTAAATATAGCTGGTTGGGGTTGTCATTCGTATACTGAAGTATTCTATAATTAGTAGCTTGAAAATGAAAATATACGACATAAGGAAATAGATACAGTGTGAAGCTTTTGATTGCAAATATTTTCTCTCTCTTTTCAATTATAATATGGTAGAAAAGGCTTTTCAAATTTCTTATACCCAATAGGGGCTTTTAAACTCCGTACATTTAATATTGATCGGTAACGTTCTTCGTTAATTTCTTTGTTTGCCTAATGGAAAGAGAAAGAGAGCGAGAGAGAGAGGATCTCGGTTTTTCTATATAAATATATAATCGAAGGTTCATCTTTCAAAAAAAATATTGTTGCCATTTATAACGTGTCGTATTTTAAACTACAGGTTACATTGTCAAAATTTCACTTAAGTTATAAGTACTTGTTGGTAACGTTTCATATTGGATTTTTGACATTTTTGTACGCGCACTAGTATTGTGCACTGATCTTTCTTTTTTTGGTCGAATACGTTGTTGTTCTCTCTCTTTTTTTATCTTGATTTTGTCAGTGGTGAAAATCGACGTCTTGAATCACTGAAACCACTTACTTTTGATAGAAATATACTTGGATTGATTACTGATACATTTTATCGGATAGCAATTATTTAGGTGTATTTACTCCATTATTTTCCAAATAAGACTGGTCGGGGTTTCTCATCAATTTGTAGTTTGTGAGGCCATAATTTGAGAGAGAGAGAGAGAGAGAGAGAGAGAGAGAGAGAGAGAGAGAGATCTTGAACGTAACTAGATGCAGTAGCTATTGATCAGTAGAATTACAATTTTTTTTTAGTTCCAAGACTTTGACGCAAACTTTTATTGATATGCCTCGATGAAATTCTAGTGACGCCTTGAATCCAAATGCAGATTTTTTTTTTTGCGGTAGTAGTTGTGTAAGGAATAAGGTTGGCTATACCTAAGGAAGTTCGTTTGATAATAGTGATTTCGAACCCTTTTAAAAGAAATTGTTCTATCTTTCCAAAATTGCCTGCTTTAGTCTTGTAAAGGTCTTTTGTTCACTGTGACTGTGATTTTACTTGTTATAATTCCATTAAGTATATATTTGCCCCCAGATACGTACATACCTTGGGGGGTAAATACATGTTCACATAATTCTGTGCCTCTATTGCAATGTTGACTACAGAATACAGTGACTCAGAGCGAAACCTCTCTTTTTTTTTTCTTATTTAAAACAGGCCCTTTCTCCTCATGTAATTCAAATTAGGAGTGAGGCTAGCGTACGTGTTATCTCGCTGGGTTTTCTAAATATGAATCAGATCTCATCATTCTCCTGTTTAGCATCCTAGAAGTTACACCCAATTGGCGATTCCAAGGTCTCTTGTTACCAGAGCAGAGGTTTTAATATTTTCTCGCTGTTGTGCCTTTTTATGGTCAAAGGATTTTGACACTTTCACAGTGCGTTATTGTTATTTTTGTTGTGATTTTACTGTAATCTCGATCATCCGGCATGGATTTCGACAATACTTTATGTAAACGTCTCTGGTTTTAAATTAAAAATTTGTTGATTGTCACTTGATTTCGACGATACATTTTGCGTCACAGATTTCGACGATACCTTATGTGAGTCACTGATGTCAACGATTCATTTTATGAAGGGTCACTTTAAGGTCGAGGAACTATTCACCAGCACTTTCTCGGTGGTCAAGAACTGGATCTAACCAGCTGGATTACTTCAGCTTAGCAGAAATATAATTTCTTAAATTGTTTAAGAAAAAGTCATCCGCGGACCAGTCTCTGTTTACTCAGTATATTTCTTTGTTGGTGGTATTCTGTAAAAACATGTCTGTGTAATATTTCTCATGTGACCATCAAATAAAGATCCAATATGTTTTGGTTAGTGATTTTAATTTGATGAAACATTACTATTTGTTCTCTAAGATGAAAACGTAAAGGAAAGCTTATTATGTCATGAAGATAAAACGGAAAATGTGTCTTGTAAATTTGAGATATAAAGGAAAATCTTATAGTGATGGAAAGATATTGAAAAACGGTTTATTGTAATGGAGTGATGAAGGGCTCTTCATTGTAATGGAGAGACTGCAAAAAGGTAAACGGTTCATTGTGATAGAAGTAATAATGAAAAATAATTATTGTGAGGGAGATATAAAAAATTTATATGGAAATATAAGAAAAGTTTGAGGCAAATTTCATCGACGATTGTGGAAAAGCTAGCTGTCGACCAAGAAAGGTCAGGAAATTTTCAGTAACAATTCAAAACGAATTTTTCTTTATCCAGAGGTAATATTCAGTGCTTATCCAGAGGGAACATTTAGGGAATTTTTAGTAACAATCCGGAACCGGATGTATATGAATAAAGCAGAAAATATCTTGATTCAAGAGGAATTTCGTTGTTTGTTTACGAATTTCGTTGTTTGTTTATTTAACGTGTTTCCATGTCAGTGGGCATTAATGTTACTAATATATTTAATTATTCTATTTTCTTTTATCATTAACACAAGACGAAGAAGCTCTTGGAGGGGAATGGGGCTTAATTTGGCTTTTTGATTGCAGGTTAGTTTTCCCAGTGGTAAAGAAATATTACCATGTAACAAATTGACAAATTTCAAAAGTACAAAATAAAATAGTACATTCATCAAATACATAGCGTTACGTCATTCTTAGCGAAGTCTTCAAAAAAAGTTGTTATTATTATGGAGAAGATGAATCCCTATTTCCTGTTTCCTCCATAGGAGGACTTGAAAACTCGATGTTGGATTCTTATTCATGATGGTGGTTAAGTCGGCGTCACACTCGCGACTCCAACGACGTTTAGCTCAACATATCAACATATCAACAGGCACTTTCGAGGCCTTGCGCTTGACCACTGAGGGGATTTAGATCAACATGTTTTGCAACCGGTTGGAAAATGTTGATCTAAATCTGATTTCTCCCATCATGCTCAGCGTGTTGTAAGCTAACAGATGACGTTAAAGGCTGGTATGTTTGTGTATATATATATATATATATATATATATATATACGTGTATATATATATATATATATATATATATATATATATATATATATATATATATATATATATATATATATATATATATATATATATATATATATATATATATATATATATATATATATATATATATATATATATAATGTATCAGCTTTCATGAATTAGTGGACATACGCCCAGCGCACACGTCCAATCTTATTTTTTCTTGCTGAAACGAATTTTTACAAGTTTTTGTAATTATAACAGGGAACGTTACCTACAGTAGGTATGATGATTTAATAAATGCTACCATAAGAAAGTAATTTTGGTATAGTTGGAAGGCTTTTGTACTTAGAAAAAGGGGATGAATAATTAAACTGAATTGTCTTGAGTCTTTGCAGGACAGAACAGTTTCTGTAAATGATCAAAAGTCATCAACTAACAATGAGGTAATTTAAGCTTTCTGTATTTTCGCGTCCCATACAGCAACGCGTCTCACTAACCGGTGTTTTACACTCGGGCTCCTGTTCCTTAACCTGTTTTGGAGGTGGGTGTGTTTTGTCCGATATACTCAGAGCATACGAGATTTAAATAGCCTCTTCCTGATAATGGCCTTTCCATGATTAAATATTAATCGAAAGGTTTAGGGGCAGGTATGATGTAACGTACGAGCGACAATTAGCGCCTGTGATTGCATCACTTAATTGGTGGGAAGAATACCCTGATCACCTTGATTAGCATCATCTGAGAGGGTTTAGACTATTGCTTATGATGAAATGTCCCCAAACAGGTGTTTTTAATTACGACGCTTCTCAAGATGGAGGATGTTCGAGAAAGAGGAGGGCGTCATTGAAATATATATATATAAAAAATTATTCGGTTGCCAAGGGAAATCTCTGTAATTTCAGGTAAATAGCGAAAATGGCAGAGATAATAAAGGGTTGTTTTTATTCAATCAAGCGTTTGCAACATTTATTACCCCTCATTTTTAGAAATTTTTCATTATTTGGTTTTAAATTCATGTTTTGTGCAACCTGTCCCAAATTTCAGAGAGCAAATCTAAATAAAGCGGTCTGTTTTTAGAGTTTAGGCAGTTCTATATTATATTCATAGGTGTAGTTTTCATTCACGTGTAGAATTGCCAGGAAGAGTTATATTGCCGAAGTGCTTTATCATTTTGATGTCTCTACTTTTACTTTTAGACTTCCATACCCGAAACTTAAATTTTATTTTAAAGGCAAAACAGATTATGATTGAAATCATCCATTTTCTACTGTATTCTTTATTCCTATGCTCTCAAGACTACTGTGTGTCTGCATGTCTCTCCACAATTTTATTTTTCCTCTTTTAAGTGCGAGCAAAAGAAGCACAATCCCTATGAAAAGAAATATGGATGGTAATTTTCAGTGAGGTCAGGGAAGAGTAATTTGCATAGAGCTAAAAAATGTTAAAATATACAGATAAGGCGAGGAATTTCCTGCTATAATAGCTAGATATTCTTTAATGACGACAATAAATAGTGTCACAGTGGACGCACGGAGAGTAATTGTTCTTGAAAGGAACAAAACAAAAAAAGGGCGTTTTCTGTAAAAGTGGTAATCATTATTTTTGTACATTTTAGAATGTTTTGCAATGTAAATTTGAAACCGGGTCCTCTGTGCAATAAGAGAGGCATTCTGTAAAGATATAAGGAAACGCAGATATGGAATTATGGCGTGTATTTTTACATAAGCCACTAATAGCAATTGTTTCTAATTTAAATCAGTTTTGGCACACTTTGGGAACAAAGGGGAAAAATATAAGAAAATTTTCGTAGGCTGGGCTTAGAAGGATAAAAGAGATATCAGTTAGTATTCAGTTATAAATAAATTAATAATATTTCGAGATGAATTATGATAGCAATTTAGAAGATTTAATACACTGATTGATACGATACACTTCTATCGGTCAATTGAAGTCTTTTCAAAGTTTCACTAAGCTAGATAGAATTTGTATTTTGAGATTAATAATGATTTTGAACATCCACATGTAGAAGTGACTCAAAATGTGTCATATGAAAATAAGTATTGTTAGCACGAAAGCAGAAGGTGTTTTGTATGGAATGTTGGGGTCTAAACACAAAACACATATCACCGTAGGGAGGTAGTGCTATCAGTGCACCTTACACGGTGCACTGTAGGCATTACTTAAGGTTTTCTTTTTAGTATTGTACCTCCGTTCATCATAATATCTTTCGTCCATCTTACTTTCCACTCTCTCCTAACAATTGTTTTTTAGTGCGACTGCAAGGTTTTCTTTCTGTTACACCGTTACAACCTTTTTACTATTAGTTTCCCTTTCAGTGCTGATTGACTTCATAGGTCCCAGCGCTTGACCTCTGGCTTAAATTTTATATTCCAGTCATATATTCTGTTCTGAAATGCATATCCTAAAGACTGAAGAAGGCAGTTGATATAGCAACAAGGAAAAGCATTATACATGACGAAAAAAGATGCACTGCCTAAAGCGGGAAAACATGCGAGTGCAGCAGTGAGTTTTGTGCTACAGAACAGGTTTTGAAAGAAGCACGCAAGCAATCTTACTGTTGAGGCAATCAACCACGAAACAGGAAAGAAATCCATTCATTCCTAGCAAGGATGTATTTGATGGCCCATGAAGAATGGAGGAAGGTAACTTAAGGAGGAGTATGTCATGGGAAAGGTGCTTTTTTTACGGGAGATTGGGGAGGAATATGTAGAGGGTCGGTAGTGTTACAGAGTACGATAACATTTAATGCAAGTCTTAAGAATATTCTATAGATCTTGGTTTAATGGACAACGCTGAAAAGCAGCGGACTTTCTAAAGAGAAGACGAATACTCAGTTTTCGATTAAATATCCTTTATAGATTTAGAGAAACATTCTACCTCATACAGGGTCTTTTGCAAGGACAGAGTTTATATGAATTATCTGATATGTAAATGTCAAATGTGCATTCATCTTACGAGTAGAACTTTCATGGTTTTATTCATAAACGGAACGAAACGGTCAAGCATTTTAAAGATCCTGTCTTTGTTGCTGGGAACGGAGGATGATTAATTTATGCTTTTGTGAATGAGTAATTCCTTTTACAAAAATCTTTTCTTAATATTACTACACACATTTTTCTTGAGACAGTAAGATGTTCTGAAGAGAACGCATCGTAGAAGTTGCTTTTAGGGAATACATTTCAACCGATGCTTCGCAGAGGAATACATTGCAAAAGATGCTTCACAAAGGAAAACATTGCAGAAGATGCTTCGCAGAGGATATATTGCAAAAGATGCTTCTCAGAGGTATACATCGCGGAAGACCTTCACAGAGGAATGCATTGCAAAAGATGCTTCACAGAGGAGGAATACATAGCGAAAAATGCTTCACAGAAGAATGCATCGGGGCAAAATTCCTGACATTCCAACTTGAGAGAGAGAGGGAGAGAATGGTCGATGTCCTTCATGAACGTCCCCAAACCGCGACTTCTAGGCTGCCAAGTAAGTCAGTGTCTTGGCCTGGTGCCAAAATCTTTCCGTGCCACCCCCCAAGGTCACTTAGAGTTGCTGGGTCTTATTTTTTGTATGCTGGTTTTGTATTTATGCTCCGCTGAATGAATGGAATACAATTATGCTTTTTTACCCGTAGCTGATATATATTGTATCGTATATTTATGGAATTCTTCATTAAACTGTTATATACATTTACGTCCAATTATTTGCTGGGGTAGCATTATTTTAGCCAATTTAAATACTTTCTTTTTATGGGGCGTTAGATGTGTGTGTGTGTGTGTTTTGAATAATGAAATGAGAACTACTTGAAGGCATGCGATTTCTAATAACTTACTTCCATAATACCCTCATTGGTAAGTTCTGTTTTGATACAGACGCTTTAGATTTTTAACGTGAAAGGTATGACTCAGCAGTTAAAACCTGTCCTACTTTCCTGATTTGTTACTACATAATGCCCAAACTTTCATAAGTGGGAAAGAATTATGATAAGAAGGCTCACGTTCCCGATAGTTCGATGAGAAAAAAATCTTTGCTTTTCATTTTTAAATCTCATAATTTATATTGCGGAAGTAATAGCATTCCAGAGTCCATAGAATCTGCGAAGAATTTGGTGAAAGTTCAATGCCCTTCAATTTTTTTCTTCGTTCGGCTGGCATTCCTTATGGCCTTGTTTAGCGGGTATTTCCCATAATACTCTTTAATGATCATTTCACCAGTCCCATATTTATTCTACAAACATAACCCGCATATTTGAAGGTATGATTCACCAGAGGGAGAGACCCCAAAATCAGTATGCCCACCTGAGATTAAGATAGTTTCCGGCAGGGCTCAAGCCGATTGCATCATCGGGACGAAACATAACTGGAATGTTGGTTAACCGTTTAGAAAAAAAAAAAAACTTTCTCTTAACCTGTATCTCTCTGCTAGGGAGGGTTTAACGGATCTGGGGTATCTGACGTGCGTTAGAAGTTGTTGCGCACTAGTAAGGAAAGCTAACTAACTACCGTTAGTTTTAGAGGATGCTGACACCGAACGGAAAGTATAAAGTACCGGAACGTCTCAGTTCATTTTTCATTTTTATAGCTTCTTGTTTCGTTATCCGAAACCCACGGGCTACGCCTTTTAGCTTTCTGTAAAAGAAAACTATCGAAATGGCTTTGTCTGTCCGTCCGCACTTTTTCTGCCACCCCTCAGATCTTCAACACTACTGAGGCTAGAGGGCTGCAAATTGGTATGTTGATCATCCACCCTCCAATCATCAAGCATACCAAACTGCAGCCCTCTGGCCTCAATAGTTTTTATTTTATTTAAGGTTAAAGTTAGCCATAATCGTACATCTGGGACCGCTATTGGTACCAACAACACTGGCCACCACTGGGCCGTGGCTGAAAGTTTTATGGGCCGCGGCTAAGTGTTTCATGGACTGTGGCTGAAAGTTTCGTACAGCATTATACGGTGAACAGAAAACTCTATTGCGCCGAAGAAGATTCGGCGCATTTTCTACTTGTTTTCAAGAGAACTGCGGTGTAACGTAACTGAAGAATTACGGACAGTCTTTGCAGATGCATACGGGACTGCAGTTAACGAACAGAAAACTATTTATCGATGCATTCACGCATGGAGGTGGAATAGAACACGGCATTCTTGCTAAACATTTACATGATCTGCCTCGTTCAATCATTACTTAGTCATTCCGTTGAATTAGTTACCTACAGCATCTTGCATTCTTTTTGTTCACCTAAACCAAAGTGTAAAACGGTTCCATGTAATCTTTGAAATTTTCTGTCTAACCAGATACTGTCATAAAATCACATTGCTACTGACCATCTTTATAAAAGGGCTATTGACCATCTTTATAAAAGGGCACTAACGACAAGTTCTCTCTCTCTCTCTCTCTCTCGATGCCGAAACATATGTACTTAGTTGTGTGTGCTTAAAAAAAGTTAATTCTGCAAGGATAAAGAAATTTACTTCCATAAGAAAATACCAGACTGTCCTCCTGTTTTACATTTTAGAATTTCTTTTATATTTTCTGGGTATGGTCACTTTATCCTCTTAGAGAAATATGGGTACCACACCGAGATGCTCTAGAACTGACAGCAACACTACACTGACAAGAAAGGCCCTTTTGTTTGGTAATAATGAAACGTGAAAACACTCGCAGTGTGACGATAGGGAAAGATAGTTTTTAAAGTCTCGCAAAATCTAGACGTGAGCATGCATTTCGAATCTGTAGTTATTAGTTTGATGTATAAATATCGCCAAATTTATATTGTCGTTCACTGCAACTGTATATATTGTAATTATGTTTCTTACCCTTTTTTTGGTAAATGAGTGTTTACCAGTTTTTCACCAATTAAATTTTATTGCGTATCATTTCACGTTTTTTACGTCGTTTGACAATGCCTTCTATTATTTTAGATTACCATGGTAATTTCTTATAACACTCGTGTAATACTATACATACATATATATATATATATATATATATTGTGTGTGTGTAAAAAGTGAAAGTTCCATATTAGAAAGTTTATTCACCAAATGTTTATATATATATGTATGTATATATATGTATATATATATATATATATATATATATATATATATATATATATATATATATATATATATAGAAGGATCCTGATGATATATTGTTTAGCAAGACGAAATGTAGTTGCAGTTTAGGACAAGTCCACAGAAGGACGGACAAAAAGCTTTAAGCTCTGTAAATATTTCTAAATACATTTCGTCTTGCTAAACAAGAGTATCACTAATGGATCCTTCTATTTATAACTCAAGAGCATGATGAGTGTTTTATATTTCATATATATATATATATATATATATATATATATATATACATATAAATATACATATATATATTTATATATACATATACATATATATATATATAAATATATATATATATATATATATATATATATATATATATATGTGTATATATATATATATATATATATATATATGTATATTATTTCAGAATAAGCTTTCCTAATACGGTGCTTTCACTTTCGAAAGATTAAGCAAGAGAAAACTTCTTTTGTCGCGGAAACGTTTGTGATAATGGCTACGTGCCCAGACGCAAATCGCTAAACTGGTGGGCAGTACCCACTAGATTCTAAATTCTTGCCTTCGGTATTTTATAAAGAAGTTTAGTAGTTAATCAACAAATGCTACAGCCTTTGAATTCATGAAATATCAAAATTTTTAATCGATTGTCACTACGCACGTACGCATATGTTTATGCGCAAGCTGTTTCTCACACGCACGGACGTCTGAACGCATCCCTTCCCTCACTCATTGACATCCAAATTCAAGGTATCTAGAACCATCTGTTGGGAAGGAAGTACGTGAGAATGGTCACAATTTTCTCCACTTTCAATCTCGTGGTTCAGTAGAGCACGGCTGGTCTCTCGTAGTGGCTTTCTTCTGATGGAGGAGGAGGAGGAAGTGAGCGGTAGTAGGAGGACGATGAAAGTGGGAGGGATTAGGTGTCAGCCTTTTATTTTGTTTTATTTATTTTTCTTCTTGTTTGTGTGAGTTTTCCTATTGGCAAGGTCTTTTTGCTAGTTTGTATATTCCGAAATTGTTATAAATTTACCTTTACCAACCTATTATATTTTTGTTTTAATATTACATTTTATGAATAAATTTAAGTAATAGAAATAAGTTTATTTTACAGGGGGTGAGCGAGTGTATTAATACCCATAAAGGGGATTCTATTATAAGACAAACCTAACTGTTAATTTGACGCCGAAATTGATCAGACGTTGGACCACATTTGCTACGACTTAAGCCCTGTTATTCTTAAAGACTGTAGTTTCAAGATAGCATTGTAATTGTATTTATCTTTCTGTAATTTCAAGATAGCATTGTAATTGTATTTATCTTTCCCGTTCTTTTCAGCAGATATATTTTAGTGCTTGAATTGCCTTTATCAAATTAATTTTTCCTCATTTTGTTCATTGCTTTTATACAAGTAATTATAAAGAAATGGGATCTCATGATAAGTAACTTTATGCTTCACTTGCTATTTTGGTCGGTGACATAAACATTTCCTGTCATTAAATTAGTTAATATTCTTGATGTCGAATGTTTTCAATTTAGCTTGAATTCTTTCCCAATCCATTACATGAAATGAGGGGAAATGTTTCTTTCACTTCTTCATATTTGTGACGATTAAAAAAATAAACAAACAAAACCGGGAAAAGTCCCACTCCTATTATACTCCCACAAACATGTTGCGTCTACATATCTCGAATCTCCATTCAGGGAGTTTAACCAGTGAAAAGGTTAAGAATCAAGTAAATTAATTCCGAGCATCATCATCGACAGAAACCTTTGGAAGATTCCAACTGCTGCGACCCTGACGCAATCGCCAAATATTTGCGAAGTCTAAGGGAAAGTTCCGTGATTCACTGTTAGTCTCTGTTGCCGCTTTTGCTCTCGGCATGATTCTAGCACCGCCCATGCTTAATCGTGGGCTGGGAGGGGGAGAAGGGCCCAGCTAATTGCTCACAGACAGCCTGAGCAATTTCAGATGTCCTTCTTTTACTCTCTCTCTTCTCAATGCGTGTGGCCACTTTGAAATATTTTTCGTGATTCTATCGAAAATATGATTCTTGTCTATGATCTCATCCCATTCTCCCTAACACGCCAGTCTTCCTCGTTCTTTTCTCTTTTTCCTCTATCGACAACGGAAGGGCGGGGCCTCATGGGAAAAGTGGCCTCTCGCTTGTGGGTTCCCCCAGTGACGTCATCGGTGACGTTGCAGTGATGAAAGTGTGTCGTCAGAGATAATCTCCGCCGGGCCACTTCACTTCACAGCCTCACTCGCTCGCTTCGAGTACCGCTTTCCCGTCACCTTGAACTTCGTTTATCTTCTTTCCGCTCGCAACGCCGCACCGTCTGGCTGTTTATTTTTTCTTTCTTTTTTGTTTACTTGTTTACTCTTGTTCTTTCTTACTGTTTTTTTGTTCATAGGGGTTTCTCTGTTTGTTTTATAATTTCACGTGTCGGTGATGCCCAAATGTTTGGACCGCAGAAAGTTTCATTTTATGTTTAAGTTTAAAGCACCTCAAATTTCCTTTTGACTCTCTCTCTCTCTCTCTCTCTCTCTCTCTCTCTCTCTCACTACACACACACACACACACACAAGCTTAAAGTATCGTAATCGTCACCAATCTTGCTATTATTGCCGTCATGAGTAACACTGCAGTAGTGTGATGGCTTCCACACTCATATCTGCATGCTCGTTACATCCTTGTCATCATCGGAGTGAGTAATTACTTTATTGTGTCGAGCGTGTCTGCCGTGTGTCAGGTTCCGTGAGAGCGATGTTTATTTGTTTTCATTCTGTTGACAGACATCCAAGAAAATGTTTCCAAACGTGTAACACAATTACCTCAGTACAACATCATGACCTAATTATATATGTTCTTAAGAGAATGCACAACAACATGAATAATGCAAGGTATTTTTGATTTGATTTCTTAAGTTTCGATCGACAAGCGTTAACCAGTACTGGGCACTAATCCTGTTAAGGAATTTTGGCTGATTATTCAACATTTCAAGTCTAAATATAAAAGATATTACTTTTCTTCTAATTTATGAGAATCAATTTATCTTGTCCGTTATGCGTAAGTTAATCAGTTAAACTCTGTAGTCTGGTTGAACTGAATTCTATAATTAATTTAATTCTGTATTTGAAATTGTTCAATAACTGTAGTAGACATTTGTAAAAGCTTTGATTAATTTAATGTTAATATTAAATAAGCAACAAGAATGAAACCAAATGATTCTTAATTAATTATTCATCGCTAGATGTATTATTATTTAGCCAAAAAAATTACAAACAGCAAACGGAATTTATAGTATTTTATGTAACAAATGTCCAGTATATAATATTTAAATGTACATTATTCATCATAGTTTTTGCACTGTATAATAGAAAAACAGTGTGTTATCAAGCATATTTTCTCATCAATTTTGAATAAATCTTAATGCCCGCGTTGCTCAAGAATTTTCACCAGTCCTTCTACGGATTAATTTTCAGTAAAACGTTTTCGATTTTTGAAACATACAAATTTGATCTTTTATCAGATTTCGGTCCGAAATTTTAGGGAAAGATTCGACAACATTGAGTTAATCTGGAAACGCGGTTTAATCGAATGCAAAAAATGACACAGAATCATAATTAAATATCCTATGACCTATAATCGTGAGAGGAATTATAATTAATATATTAGGAGACTCTCCATAAACGATCAATGAGAATTCTGATTGCGATTTGAGTGACTCATGGGATCAGCATCGCGACCATTGACATTCAGCCGCGTATTTGTTTTTACCTTCGAATTGTTGGTGGGAGACCTTTCGTTCTTCGTAAGTGAACAACATCCTTGAGAAAGAGGGTAGGGATGGTCCGGCTTCTCTCTCTCTCTCTCTCTCTCTCTCTCTCTCTCTCTCTCTCTCTGGTGTCTCTCTCTCTCTCTCTTGGTGCATGGAAAGGGGGATTCCCGCAACCTGGAGTGGAAAAGAGGGGGTAATCATGAAACATTTCCACAGGATAGGGCATGACTAGCGTTTGCATGGTCTTTGGTGTGAATTGGGCATTTAGGGATGAATGGCATTTGTATGTTTGTGTGGTGCATACTGTTGTAACTGAGGAATTGCATTGCAGTTTAATATGTATATATATATATATATATATATATATATATATATATATATATATATATATATATATTATATAATATATATGTGTATATTATATGTACACATACATATATATGTAAATATATGTTATATAAATATGTATATATGTGTGTGTGTGTGTCCAGTGAGTACTGTGAACACCTATGCTTCCCAGATATTAAGGTCCTTCCGTTCTAACACCTTTTAGGTAAAGGTGTTAGACCCAGTACTCACTACGTCTTCATTTCTTTCTTCCACCGATGAATTTCAGTTGACACATCACTGTATTAGTAACTTTTTTATTTCCCCTCACGTGATCACACCGTTTCAGTACAGTGATCCATCGTGTACTAAGTTAAGCTGTTTACAGCATTGTTGTGTCTTCAGGCCTAATCCTCTGAGCCTCCCTTACTCCGCGTATACGATATAGAAAATTATCGTAGCAGTTTTCAGTGCGTATTACATTTATATTCAACACTCAGACTTCACTGCCATCAGGAGTAGTTGGCTCAAGAATGCCTTCATTAACACTAATTATCTTTTCTGTATACATACCTCTCTTGCAAACGTTTAGCAGAACACCAACTGATTCCCTAAATATGGAGGGAGTTATCGGTAGTGAACTTTGTGCGTAGACGATATATAAAGTAACTATTTTCTTATGGAGAAAGATCCTTTATATCGCTTTTTAAAGATTAACAGATAAACTCCTTTCAAAGAAATACATTGCTCAAAAAGTCTTTTTCTCTGCCAAGCTGTAGCAGAACATAAGCCTCCACATGCTGAGAAAACTGATTTATATAAAGACTAAGTAAAAATTGTGTGGGTAGGCATTTCCATCTCTCTAGAGCTTGATACTAAATAAAATAACCTGCAAAGCAAAAATAAATGATAATAAAAACAAGTAAAAAATGCACTTCGGCGAAATCGAGTTTTCTGTTCAGCGTATAATCAAGGCCTGCGAAAATAGATCTATCTTATGGCGGTCTCGGTATAATACTGTATGAGACGCGGCCCATGAAACTTTAACCACGGCCTGGTGGTGGCCTGGCCTATATCGTTGCCAGACGCACGATTATGGCTAACTTTAATCTTGAATAAAATAAATACTACTGAGGCTAGAGGGCTGCAATTTGGTATTTGATGATTGGAGGGTGGATGACCAACATACCAATTTGCAGGCCTCTAGCCTCAGTAGTTTTTAAGATCTGAGGGTGGACAGAAAAATGTGCGGACGGACACACAAAGTCGGCACAATAGTTTTCTTTTCAGAAAACTTAAAGGCAGCCAGTAGTTTACGTAATCCATTTGCAGTAATTAAACTAAATCCTCTATATGGGAAATAAACGGAGACCCGACAGCGAAATTAATCGAGCATAAGAACTGTTAGTCACAATTAATTCAAGAAATTGGTAGCTACTCACTGTAGGAATTAAAGTCCCCAATGAGAAGGAACAAAATTAATGGTGTAGGAACAGTGGGACAAAACACAAGAAGAGCATCCAAACCGTAAGTGAAACCAGATCCAAATCTCTCTCTCTCTCTCTCTCTGAGAGGAACACCAATGCACGTCACTGATTTGTCAATATGGATTAACATCTCAGATCCGCCCCTTAGCGCGTATAAGAAATCCCCAAGATGCTAAATAGAACGGTACACCTTGAGACCTTCAAAGCATGGGAGGAATGCTTCCCGGAAGATAAACATTGTACCGGAAATTAATGAACTGTTTGTTTTTCCACATCTAAAACATGTAGGATATTCGCTTCATCTATACACGGTATTAGAGGATACACTCTGCTATTTCCGGTTAATTCGTGAATGTTGTCTGACAATCCGTTAAGCACTAAGTTATATTAGTTTCCGTTAAAAAAGCATTGCTATAGAAATATTCCAGGTAAGGGCGAAGAAAATGCATTATCGTTCAATAGAAGATTAGTAACAACTACACTAATTTATTTACAACATTTCTGCCTTGCAATGTTTTGGAAAAGGGTTCTTATCTCATGTTTTTCTTTCTTTTTTGTTATAAAATCGTAAATTTTAATGGCAGTTCTCATCAGTATTGTACCTTTAAAATTGCTGCTGTACGAATTGACATTATTTGATGTATCCAATGAAAATTAAACCATGAAAAGGAGTAATAACTAAAATAAAGCTCAGAGGTGACGAAGGATATCACGATGAGCGTCAGAAGCGAAAAGGGGGTCAGAGTGTTGCATAAGATTAATCAGAAAGAGAAGCAACTTCGTTGAAGGAAAATAATAATCTTTATTTTTACCAAGTTGAGGTCGATGATCCCGAGAAAGTTAACGTGGGATTTAACATGATTGACAGGAGTTCGGGACCAGTACTGCGTGGTAACGTTGCTAGATTGAAGGCTTAGACTGGAAAATGATGAAAACAAGATTATTCCCTATCCACACACACACACACACACACACACACACATATGCCTCCTTAGTAGTTCCCCTTGCTATAGAATTACTGTATTTGGAAGCCCCGTGATCTTCCCTTCCTCCATATATTGATCGTGGCTTAACAGCGACCTCATTTCCACTTGCGTAGGTATGCAGCTTTTCAGATTTTCAGATCTGTTTGTGAAAATTTCCTCTTAGGTTGAGGCCATCTCTTACGACAGCAGTTCAAGTTTTATATATATATATATATGTTGCGCAGTCCAATACCAATATCAGGCTAATTATACATATATTTAAAAACCAAAGTTACGACAATTTTATATATATATACATATCTCTCTCTCTCTCTCTCTCTCTCTCTCTCTCTCTATATATATATATATATATATATAATATATATATATATATATATATATATATAATTGGAATATAAAACATTAACGGAATGCAAACATTCGTATGTTATCAGGAAGAGTTATATTGCAAGACCGGTGGAAACTATTCAGGAAGATTAAAATTATATATAGCTTTGTATGGCTGCTATCATAACCCATATAACACCGACATTCTCTCTCTCTCTCTCTCTCTCTCTCTCTCTCTCTCTCTCTCTATATATATATATATATATATATATATAACTTATAATAAAACATTCGGACAAATTACAAATTACCAGGACAAATTACGTTACCAGGAAGGTTATATTACGAGACCAGTGGAAACTATTCAGCAAGATTAAAATTATATATAGTTTTGTATGGCTGCTATCATAACCCATATGACACCGACATTCTCTCTCTCTCTCTCTCTCTCTCTCTCTCTCAGATGATTTACTTCATCTAAACAATATTTTGCCTTGTCTTCAGCTTTGAGCCGGATTCTTTATGTCTATGAATATATTTCTAACCACTTTAAACCTAACGTTGTGAACAACGCATTAGCTATTCATTTTAAAAATTTTCCATAGGCATTCCTCAAGGCTTTATTTTCCCACCCTTTTTTTTCGATTCTTTTCATATAGCATTTTAAAATTTACTGCTTTCATTTACGCGCTTTGTGATGAATCAGCCTTCTATAGCTTTTGTTTCCAAGCCATCATTTGTTAGACGGCACTTGCTTCGAATTGTTATTTTCTTACTCAGCAACTGTGATCATAACTCGGAGCATTTCAGAACTGAAAGGCCGTAACCTTGTGAAACATTGTTCCTCCAAAGACAGGCGTTCTGTATTATTCCTTGTTCATTTCTACCCTCCATTTCATCAGTTCAAGTTCTCGGAAATTCTGGGCATTCATAGACTATAGTTTGTCTTGGTTGCTCACTGTGAATTCTGTACAAAGCTTATCAATGCGTGTTGGGTATATTGTTTTCATGTATGTAGAGCTATTGTTTTGTTTAACTTTCCCTTCGTAGAAGTTATATTGATCGTGGTTATTTGGAATGAAAAGACATTTCTTGATTCTGTCAGTTGACAGGCGTGCTTTTATTGATGCTCTTTTCCTTTTAAATGTGAGGCAGGTTTCTCTTCTGTCAAGTTACCACTTAACATCAGTTGGACCACAGGAGCCTCCTTCTACCATCAACAAAATTATCTCTGATTTTGCTTTGAGTTATTTTTCTTGGCCTCCGTAGAGGGATAGTACCGTCAGTGCACCTCATGCCGTTCTTTGCAGCGTCCCATGGGCCCCTAGCTGCAACCCCTTTCATTCCTTTTACTGTACCTCCATTCATATTCTCTTTCTTCTGTCTTACTTCTTACTCTCTCCTAACAGTTGATTCATAATGCATCTGCAAGGTTTTCCTCCTGTCACACCTTCCAATATTTTTTCCCGTCAGTTCCCGCTTCAGCTCTGAATGACCTCCTAGGTCCCAGCGCTTGGTCTTTGGCCTAAATTCTGTATTCTGGTCTTCTTTCTTGTTTTTTTATTTTTTTTATTATTTTTTTTTTTTAATTTTCAGGCAAAGACTTGCATTTGTGTAGGTATTTATAGTTCTTCCCGTAAGTTTCTCAACACAGAAACAAAATACTGTAGGTAGGAAAACCAAAGGAGAAGGGATAAGCAGTATTAAGGTAAACTGCATTAAAAAATAAAAATAAACATGTGCTCAGGTAAGTGTTTGTCTTCACACGCGTGGCTTGCTGCAAATATGGGTAGTGCTTTCATTTTTCCCCACTACACATGTGGCTCTATTTACATAGGCGTTAGCATGTCCTAAAATGTATGCAAATATTACCTCTTGAACTGTGATTGCAAGACAGCTTGTAGCTTTCGTTTTGCTTGTTTGTGTTGACTTAGAAGATGAAAATACCTATATGTCCAAACCAAAATTTCCTCGACATTTCATTATTCAAATGGCGTTCAAATCCACTGTCATGTAGCATTATTTTGTCAATGGGCAAACAACCCATATCCAAAAAATATTCTCTCTCTTTCTCTCTCTCTCTTTCTCTCTCTCGATATGAGCAGTAATGGTCATTCATCATTAAAAACACATTCATGTTCTTGATATGGTTAGTGATCCTTTGCGTACTAAACTTTCTTAATTGGAGGCTTCGAGCTACCGGTTGCAAACGAGTGACCTATATTCGGAAGACTACTGTTCTGGTTTTAAGCCAAAGAGGATTGCAATCTTGCAACGCTCTCCCAAGTGCACCCAGGCATATATATATATATATATATATATATATATATATATATATATATATATATATATATATATATATATATATATATATACACATACACATATACATATATACTGTACATATGTGTGTGTGTGCGTTTGTATATGTTTATTTTATTTACGTGTAAATATGTTTTAATTCATATGTGCTTAAATTCCTATATCTGTATGCTTACTTCCAGGTTATGGCCACAACATAAGTATTATTTATGTATGCACACACATGCCGGTTCATGCAGCAACTGGACTGTCAAGCCTAAATAGCCTTAACAGTATGCATCTGCGTTTTCACTTTCTATTTTAATATGAACAACTGGATACGAACATTAGTAAAAATAAAACCACTTTCCCCCTCTCTCTCTCTCTCTCTCTCTCTCTCTCTCTCTCTCTCTCTCTCTCTCTCTCTCTCTCTCTCTCTCTCTCTGAACGTTAGACCGCAAGTAACTGCGTCAAAGGGAGACGAATACGTGATCAAATTCGCCGTGAGTAATCACGCATCTTCGAAAGTGTAGGGCGCAGGAAAAGTTAAGTTCGTGAGTGATAGGGATGAATGAAGAACTTATGAGTAATTTGGCAAATAAAAGAACCGAAGGTGTGAGTAGATGAAGAATGAGTAAATGAATGATGTCACTGATGGAAAGGTTACCTGGTATTAGGAAATGGATGGCTTTGGTGTGAGTGAATGAATAGAATCTTTATGACGTAATTGATATTATCAGTATGATCCTCATTTATAGTATTATCAGTATCGCCATTGCATATAAACATTAACAGTTTTAACGTAATGTTGTTAAAAACCTAATTTTGCCAGCATCTTTATCATAGTTAATATTACTAGTTTCTTCATAACTTATAACATTTTGACCGTTATCATTTATTACAATGTCAGTCTCGTCATTTTAGCATATTTTGAGCACCACCGCTTGAAATATCAGTCATTCTACCATAAAACTATCAATATTATCGTCATTTATAAGCAAGTAAAAAATGCGCCGAAGTTTCTTCGGCGCAATCGAGTTTTCTGTACAGCTGCTGCAGAGTATAATTAAGGCCGCCGTAAGTAGATCTATCTTTTGGTGGTCTCGGTATAATGCTGTATGAGCCGCGGCCCATGAAACTTTAACCACGGCCCGGTGGTGACCTGTCCTATATCGGTGCCAGAAGCACAATTATGGCTAACTTTAACCTTAAATAAAATAAAAAAAAAACTAATGAGGCTAGAGGGCTGCAATTTGGTATGTTTGATGATTGGAGGGTGGATGATCAACATACCAATTTGCAGCCTTCTAGCCTCAGTAGCTTTTAAGATCTGAGGGCGGACAGAAAAAGTGCGGACGGACAGACAAAGCCATCTCGATAGTTTTCTTTTACAGAAAACTAAAAGCAACAAATATTACATAATTAGCACGATCAGTATCGTCGTCGTTACTTGAAACATTTATCAGTATAATAATTCATATCAAGTAGAATGAGGAATATCATCACCTGTTTTTATATAATATAATTAACAATACTTGTTTGAATATAATCATAACAGAACTGTCAGTTTTATCATTTATAATTAACAATATCAGTACAGTAATTGCAAAATAATTAACAGTATCAGTTAACATGATCAACATTATCAGTACAATAACTGCAAAATAATTAACATTATTGGTACAGTAACTGCAACGTGATTAAAATTATTGGTACAATCATTGTAACATGATTAATATTATCAGTACAATAAATTGCATCATGACCAACATTTTAGTACAATAAATTGCAACATGATCAGTATTAGCAGTACAATAAATTGCAACTTGATTAACATTATCAGTACAATGATTGCAAATTGATTAACATTATCAGTATAATAATTGCAACATGAATATTATCAATCAATCACTGCAACATGATTAATGTTTTCAGTACAGTAACTTCAACATGATTAACATTACAGTACAATAATTGCAGCATGATCAACATTACCAGTACAATAAATTGCAACGTAATGAATATTATTAGTACAATAACTGCAACATGATTAACATTATCAGTACAGTGATTGCAACTTGATTAACATTATAAATACAGTAATTGCAACATGATTAACATTATCAGTGCTATGTTCAGCTTTATCATCATCTCAGTTTTTTCAGAGGTTTTCAAAAGAAAGTATGAGTAATGCAGGAAGGGTACCGTACATTATGACGTCAACTGTACGGCCGTGGTAGGCGTGCGGAAATGACACGGGATTGTAATCTTTATTTTCGTTTCTTCAACCAAGTCAGTTAGTGCTAGTTCTGCCGTGACGTGGAATGGCAATTCTTATGTGATAAGGCCCTTCATGATTGAAATTTTTCATTATTTGTAGAATAAAATAGAATGTAGAATTTAGGCCAAAGTCCAAGCGCTTGGACCTATGAAGTCATTCATTGCTGAAAGGGAAATTGACAGTAAGAAGGTTTGAAAGGTGTAACAGGAGGAAAAGCTCGCAGTTGCACTAAGAAAGAACTGTTAACGGGGGTGGAAAGTCAGATGTAAGAAAGAGAATATGAACGGAGGTATAGTAAAAGGTATGAAAGAAGTTGCAGCTAGGGACGCTGCAAAGACCCTTGAGTAATGCCTACAGTGCACCACGTGAGGTGCACTGACTGCACTAACCCCCACCCCCCCACCACGATGTTCATTATTTGTAGAAAAATTATTGTACTGTATAATTTAAAAAATAATCGAAAGGTGAGTTTTTCTTTTTACAAGAATTCGCAAAAATTTCATATGCGATGTGACTTTTTGTGATTGATTTTTCTTTTTTATCAATTCAGTGTGAGTACTGAACAGATCATTAGTAATCTCGACATTTGTTCTTTTTTGATGAAGAACTTGGAAAATAGTTCATATGCCATACGGCCTTTCATACTGAGATTTTTTTTTTTTTACTCAGTTTTCATGTCATTGCATATTAAAATTCATATATAATTGCGAACGGTGGTTCTTTTTATATGAAAAAATCGAAAAATCTGATGCCCAGTTGCCAAATCATACTTGGGAAATTCATCAGTAAATGCAAAGTTAATGAAGTACTTCACAAATTTCTTTGGCACTGGGTAAAAAAGAAAGTGAAATTAAATGCAAATATAATTTTATATAAGGAATTCTCAGATTCACATACAACCTTGACACCAATTAGTAGGAAACATTTCTGGCTCCGGTTCAGTGACCTTCTTCTATGAAAGGGCTGACGATGATACACGTTTCAACTGTCACTTTATTTATACCAGATTTTAGGTCTATCATCGACGTTGATGGCCTTGGATGCGACGCCAGGTAGACAAACTAATAGATCAATTTTTTACCTTTATCAGGGTAACAGGCAGATACATGTCTTGCGTAAAGTGCGATAATAATAATAATAATAATAATAATAATAATAATAATAATAATAATAATAATAATAATAATAAAATAATATTGCTAACAAGCAAATCATCTCTTCGTAGTGTCAGCATATACATAATTGTTTATTAGATCAAGAAATGATGACTGCATACCACCCGTGAAAACAGCTGTCTTTGCTGAGTTTTCCACTTATCTGTTTTTATTTATCTACTAAATTATTCTGAATCATTCTTGTGTTTTATGCCATTATTTTATGTGGTTCTTGCGTCGCAAATATGTAGACTCTTCGCTTATTTATTTTTTACGACAGGGATGTATTTTTTTTTTTTTTAATTCAAGAGGTTCGTAAGCCTTTTCTACGTTTTATGAAGCTTATATTCAGCTTTTACTAAAATAATAAAATAAAATAGACTGTTAATTATATACGATAGAAATTGTGAAACTAGTAAGTTAGTGAACATTGTTTTTCGTATAGTACCATTCAACGAGCAGTTTTACATATAAGTGGTAAAAGTTACGGATTTTTTTTTTTCAGGTGCTCTGATTTAACAATTTGATTTTGTATTGCCCAAAAGGCGAGGTTTCATATATTAAGGGTAACGGAATTTTAAATGAAAAATAAGCCAGGAATGAAATTTCACGACATTGTATCAATTTGAAAATGGATTTACTAACACAAGACATGATCTTCTGCTTACTTCACGAAGAATAAGACTCATTCTTCATAATAATGAAGTGATTCTAACTACCAAGAGATTTTTAACCTCCGTTTTCATAAAAACCGTAGCGGGATTCACGCTAAATTTTCAAATGATTTTATCATAGAATCAGGAAATTTTATGCCAAATACATACAATTTATTTTTTACTGCTTAAAAGGCGATGTCTCATATATTTAGGGTAACGGAATTTTAAATGGAAATAAGCCATCAATGAAATTTCACGATATTGTATCCATTTGAGAAAATGGATTTACTACCATAAGACATGATCTCCGCCTGCTTACTTTACGAAGAGAAAACTTACTCTTCATAACAGTAAAGTGATTCTAATCACCATGAAATTTTTACCCTTCATTCTTTTAAAAACCGTTAAATATCTCACCATCACCCCTCCCCATCCAAGACGTAACGGCATTCAACCAAAACTTTCAAATAATTTTGTTACAGAATAAGGAAATTTGGGCCAAAAGTTGTCATTCAGATTTTTCGGAAGTTGTTACATACAAAACCACAGTTGGCAGTGAAAGTCTTTTAAAAATATACCGCAGAATGTTCACAAACACTTTCTTTAAATGTAAAAGAAAGTTACTTCAGCGACAACGTTAGTTATTGGGGTCAACCGGTGTTCATCCGAGATTTCAGAGCATGCTTTTAAAACAACAATGAAATGCTAAAACTACAAAAATCACATCATTTTGAGTACACGCGTACTTTCACTTTCTGTAAAGGGAGTGACAAGTAGAAGAAAACAAACCAAAAACATGAAGAGATATTTGATTCTCTATCAGCTGCATTTTAATTAGCAGTGGTTGGGATGTGGTTTGAGTATTTCCGGAAATGAAAGATTTGGCTTGCTGTCCTTAATTGAAATGTGATTCATGACAGTACCGTCACCGTAAGTTAGTAACAGTTAAGTAATGGAAATATGTTATTCATTCGTCGCCGGTAACACTTTTGCAATATACTCCTTAGTCATTCATCACTGGTCTTATTGGGGTGACGTCATCGCATTACCGAAAACAATTATTTGCTTTGTATACGAAAGTTGAACATATTGCGTAATTCACTGCTTGCTGCCTTACCATTATTGTTTTACTAATGTGCCCACTGGGTCAGAAACGATGGTAATGTAAGAGAGGATCTTTTCGGCAAGTCCCTACCTAAGGGACGTTTCGTACTGCACCGAGGCTCGGACCAAAGCATCTTCAGTATGCTAACTTGTTATAGGCCAGTGGAGGGAGAGGCTGTCCACAGGCTGCAAATCATGCGGTGCACTGTAGGCATTACTTAAGGTGTCTTGCAGCGTTCTTTCGGCCCCTAGTTGCAACGCAACCCCTTTCACTCCTTTTACTCTACCTCCATTCATATTCTCTTTCTTCCATCTTACTCTCCACCCTCTCCTAACCGTTGATTCATAGTGCAACTGCGAGGTTTTCTTCTTGTTACACCTTTCAAATCTTTTTATTGTCAACAAAAAGAATAAATGTTAAATGTGTATGCATGGCAGCGCATCATTGGTTGTACTGGTGTTTTATTTTCCATTTAAGTTAACTTAGAACCTTTAATTGGGAGATATTTTTGCAATCTTCCAGATGTAGAATCCTATAATAAGTTTATATTTATCATCTTGTTTCCCGTTAATTACACTGTCGTTTAGCACCACACTAGAAATCTTCTTACTGACATATACCTCTTCCCGAGTATCTGAAGATCTAGATGTTCAAATGTTTTGTACACCACACCCATTTATTTGCGCTTATCCTACCTTATGTTATCCGAAGGGTATGCGCTAAAAAATGAAAGGAAGATAAGGGCTGTCGAGCCTAATTTATTAAATATAGAACGGACTCTCCATAAGCTAAACTTTCCAAATAAATGGAATTTTCAGATTCATTATATATATATATATATATATATATATATATATATATATATATATATATATATATATATATCACAGATATTTACATATATTCATATATATATGTGTATATATATATATATATACATATTTACATATATTTATATATATACACATATTTTATATATATATATATATATATAATATATATATATATTTATATATATATTAACGAATGGTATTAATGGCCATATCTAAACTTCTATATAATTTCCTGGAGAAGATAACGCAAGCCTGCATTGCTAGATGTCTTGTATTATTACCCTAGCTTTATTATTTTGTGAAGAATAATTTAAATTTTATTTCAACATGTGGGTAAAACAAAGTTAAACCCATGCTCAGTTCCCCACCCTGTGTTGCTGATGGCGTGTAAACTTGCATAAGGAAGAACGGATAGTCTTGACGTAATTTGCACGTTCAGTACACCAGGATTAAATTTCATTTCGGATTATTTTACAGCTTACATATCATTATCCGTTTGGCAAAAAGGTCCTCTGGAAATAAAAGGGCAGTGATTACGTAATTACACGCGAGTAATGTGTCAAGTCACGGGAACGTTAATTTTAGAGAGTAGTTTAGCCGAGAAGTAATACCTTTCCTTTGTGGCGTTTATTACAGGTACAGGTTAATATAGCATAAAGTCACAGTCGCCTACCGTTTCCTTCTGTAATTAACGCCAGTGACCTCGCTCTCCCTCACACCACAAACCCATTCTTCGCCCCCTCCCCCTTCTGTAAGGTTCCGTGTTACGTGAACAGCGAAATGATTATAGCTGAACGTATTTGTAACACGACCATCTGTCTTTCATGTATACCACATGGAGCTTAGTTGCCTATCTTATTTCTGGATCATATCGTGATTTCTCATTTTGAACACTACTAGAAACCACCGCAGAAGTACACGTGAACAGTAAGGTCCAGACTGTTTAGATAATCACTCTGTAACTGGATTGCGTATGTGATCTGAATAACAAGTTCTAACTGTTGATGCGTATACATTTTGAATACTGAACAGATCCCGTTGCAAGGCGTTCATTTACGAATGTTTCCAGACGCACAAGAAATCAAATGGCCAGTCTTTAATTGTAATTATCCTAAATACTTGATCATTATGCTGTACATATTCTTCTCACAAGACGATAACCTACCTGCCAAAAGGTTTTCCACAGTTAAAATCCGATTTCGAAGTCGACATGTTTCTTATCATGCTCATAAAATGAGGTCTCTTGGGATGAACTCAAAACTATAATGCCACGCAGGTATATTTGCCTGGATGCAGTATGCTTCTCGAACTGTTTGAGTGTCATTGTCTCTTCAATTAGATATTTCATTCGTCAGTGTACCTCATGTGATGCACTGTAGGCAGTAATAAAAGTTGTTTGCAGCTGCATCCATCTACTTGCAAGCCTTTTATTTTACCTCCATTCCTGCTTCCTTTCTTCATCTTGCTGTCCAACCACTTCAACACCCTCTTTACCTTTCAGCACTGAATGGCTGAAAGTGCCCCCGGGCTTGGATTTATAGCCAAATTTTCATAAATCAAACCTAACTTAATTTCTTCTTATGGTAGAGTCTGGCCAGAGGAGATAGATGGTTTTCGTGAGTTCATTTTTGCATGATTTCAGTAGCATTACGCGAGACTGGATGAACCATCTGCCGAGTTACTTCAGAGTGTCTACTTCCATTTCAGACATTTCCGTAAAGTTGGTGTTTTGTGGTGTTGGGAGAGCGTTACCGATTACATCACAAGATGCACTTTGATCTTGATGCTCGAGTTTGGGCCCAAAGAGATCATTATTGCTTCGATAGACATTCACAATTTTCTTCGAGGGTGTGGTAATGGGGGTCGTTTACGTTAAATGGCAACAGTACCACTTGTGAGAAGAAAAATTTTGGATTACCTTTCATATTCTCTATCGCCAAGTTTTTCTCAGCTTGTTTTTTTATTTTCAAGTTCGTGTATAATTATTGGTGCCTGGCGAGTCAGGGGTTACCCTAAGGGAGTTCATTGAATGCAAATTGCTGAATGCTTCCCCCAAAAATTATTGACTTTTTTCCAGAAGCACTGGTTAAGAATAACAATAGAAGTCTAGTTGCCGATGAGTAAATTTGAAGAATGCCATCGAGCTGACTGAAAAATTCAGTCACTGAAACCTGAGAATAAATTAGAGATTTGTTAGAGATGCTTGTGTTAATAAATTGAATTATAAAGTCTTGTATCATATCACAACAATACGGTTACTCGTACAAACTAGATGCCGATGCGAGGTTCCTAAATGTTAAACAGAGTGCGATTGCTCATGCAACCTGCCTTTAAAATTACTACGATAGATTGGTTATCAAGGTGACTTTGTTTAAATATTCCCAAGATCCGGTTGGACAAATAAACCGTCTGGAAGACTTATCACCGCAAACTGGCTGCAAAGGGATGCTTTTGGATATTCCCAAAATACAAACAGGGTTTCAAAATTCCACCTTTTGAATTTGTTTCCGGTTTATGAAGTGCGAGTGTTTAGAATACCACTGTATAACTTCCGTCGCTTTTCCAAACATCCCAGCTACCCCCCTGGCGAGAACTGCACTCTGTTGTAGCAGGGATAAATTTTATATATCCCTAAGGAAATTCTTATCGCATGACTCTAACGAAGTGATGTATACAAAGTCACATTCTTCACATTCTTGCTGAGGATAAAGAACAGAGATTGAGATTGGGTAATTCTGTTTGTGCCATTTGTAGAATGACTAATATTTGATAAACGTAAAGAATGTTATATGGACACATACACACACACACACACATATATATATATATATATATATATATATATATATATATATATATATATATATATATATATACAGTATGTGTGTGTGTGTGTTTTTGAAGTGAGGGTTTGAATGACAGATTGTGTAAATGAATATCTGAAAGTTTTTCTTAAAAATCGACAAGTTCAGTAAAGGGTTCTGTATTATGTGCGTTATTATAAGTGGTTTAGGTAATTTCTCACAAGCACTCGTGTATGTATATGTATGTATGTATGTGTACATATATATATATATATATATATATATATATATATATATATATATATATATATATATATATATATATATATATATAAGAGGCAAATGCCACAAAGAAAGACGTAACAGGTGGTTACTGGGTCTTTCGACACAACGGTCTTTCACTGCAGTCTGCTGGTAAAGGACCGTTTGTCAAAAGGTCAGCAACCTCTCTTGTTTCTTTTTAGTTCATGGCATTTGCCTTATTTATGCATTCATCACGTTCCATACCTTCGTGAATCAGTTATACATATTTATGTATATATATATTTGTTTAATAATAAATACAATATACATATACATACATACATTCATACATACATATATAAGAGCTTTATATATATATATATATATATATATATATAGAGAGAGAAGAGAGTGGTGATGGTTATGTTAAGACCTTACAACACACATTACACACTGCCTGCGCATGTATGTACTAGAATATACACGCACTTCACCACCTACACCGCTTAATATGACATGCTCTCACCGGAGGAATTTGATTAACTGTTATCCGTTTGAAAATGGATTTTGCGTGGAAGAGTCTCAAAGACCCACACGAACATGAAAGGATTTCCTTGTTAAAAATAGACTTTTATTTTGCCGATGGGTAAATATAGCAGATACGTCGGAATTTCACATTTGCCATCGAGGATTCGTGAATGGGTTTTGTTACGTTTGGGGACACGGAGGCTGTTGTCGAATTGCCTTTACTAAATGAAAATGGCTAAACGTTTGAAATGACAGCGGGTGTCCTCTCGCCCCGAACATATTTTCCCCTTCCATTTTGAAATCCCTGGTGGGGCTGGATGCTCTCTGATGGTGGAAAAACCGGTAGAATAAAATATTCTCTCATGGAAAAACCCAGCTCAGCATCGCTGGTTTTTTCTTTTTGAGATTTTTCAATAAATTCTAGCTCTGTGGAGTTGCAAGAGCCGGTTCGGATGGCTGACTGACTGACTGACTGACAGCTCTCGAGTGTTACAACTCTGGTTGGTCGAATGACATGCATGTTGTAGTCCGTGCAAAAGCCGACGGGAAGGGCAACCTAAGTCGCATTTAGAAGAGATAAGCGAGAGAAAAATTGAAGAACAGAGTGACACATCCAGCCACTCTGAGAGGGACAGATTACAGGAGTCAGCTAAAGCCAAAGTAGAAGAAAATAAAATACTTAATGGAACAAATTCGAGTAGTGATAACTATTTCTCCGTTATAGTTTTGAGAAGTGGTGTCGGATTGGTACAAGATATATCCATATAAATATACATACATACAAGTAAGTTCTATAAATGCATATTCTCGTATTTTAATTTTGTTATAAAATTTATAGTATAGGTGAAGCAAGGAAGGCAACTGGTCATGTAGAAAAGATTGGTTAGTGATTTGTAATGTAAACAGAAGCGAAGGGGTATTGTATAATTGTTGAGGCAACACTCGGTAACTGAAGTGAAGTGTCGATGCTGAATACAGATGACAGAAAAAGTTGAAGCTTCTGAGTTAATTGTTTACATAGTATGTGTCGTGAGAAGACTAGGAATGGAGAGAAGTGTGGAGATACGAAGAAAAGGTACAAAGATTGATACAGTGTAATGATGGACTAGAGTGTGAATAGAATAGAAGAAAATTTGAGGAAGGAAGTGAGGAATATTTAAAAGTGCTTGGCAGCATGGTGTGGAAGAAGTATTGGAAAGGAATATCGTAATATCCAAGAGTCATGATAGTGCATGCATATAGAGTTGAATGGTACAGTGTGTGTGTGTGTATATAAGGGTTAGATGACCTGTTGATGAGCCTTACGTGTAAATACATAAAACGGCTGAAGTTATGGAAGTTTTCTGGAGTGACTGTTCATCCACAATTCAGCTGGTAAAGTATGAATGTGGTTTAGCTATATAGTCTCCCACTAACATACGAAGGCTTTTGTGTAGTAGCAAGAGAGAGAGAGAGAGAGAGAGAGAGAGAGAGTGACCCTAATGCTAATCCATCTATCTGAGAATGTACTTTGTTTTCAAATGTTAACACAGAATCCTTAGTACCAGTATTACGCATGGTTTCAAGTATATTTCTGCTTAACCTCTATTGAATTATTCTTTCATTCCCTATATTACCTCAACTTATGTTTAGCACCGTCGCACTTGTTCCTTCACAGGATTATATACAGGTATATAATATATATATATATATATATATATATATATATATATATATATATATATATATATATATATATATATGTGTGTGTGTGTGTATGTATATCATATATATATATATATATATATATATATATATATATATATATATATATATATATATATATATATATATATATATATATATATATATATATATTATATAAACTCTCACTTTTACATGTATAAAGAGAGTATATGGCCATGAGGAAATTAAACGAGTACCAGACCTTTCGCCTTGTGCCCAAGGCATACTCAAGCAAACAACCTACAAAAGAAAAAAGATTGCAAAAAGTTTTTTCACAAAAATGACTAACTACAAAAAAATTAATTTCTTTTGAAACTGAAATGTAATCCCTTTTGTATATACTGAAATGGTTATATATACCTTAAAAAAATAACTTTTGCTGTCTCTAGTTTGCATGAATACCTTAGATCAAAAGCAAAGTTCTTGCCCTCCTTTGATTCACTTTCCTTTCGGCCATATACCCTATATTTCATAGCTCCTTTCAAGTGGCATATATATATATATATATATATATATATATATATATATATATATATATATATATATATATATATATATGCGTGTATACATATATATATGTATGTATGTATGTATATATAATTCTGATAGCCACCATGCCTTTTTAACTTCTTTCAACTTATCGTGGTCAGGTCGGCAACGTGACCTCGTTCTGATTACTCGGGATGCGGGTTCGATTTCCGCTTCCGGACATCAGAATAGTTTCGTATTTCTTACATTTGGATCTAAGGCTTTGTAGTGATAAGATTATCCAAAAAGTGTGAAAAATTCGAGACGTTAAGAGGCCATTGTGGGTATTACAGTTACATGTGTATCTGGTAAAAGTGACAGTAGATTATATATATATATATATATATATATATATATATATATATATATATATATATATATATATATATATATATATGTGTGTGTGTGTGTGTGTGTGTGTGTGTGTGTGTGTGTGTGTGTGTGTAATGTACATATACAGATATGTTAATATACCTATATATATGTATGTATGTATGTATAAAACATACATACTGTACATGTACGCACATACACTGCTTCCTGTCTCTAGAGAAAGTAAGAGCGACTCTATAAATAGTACTGTCTGATAAAGAGATTACTCAAGATAATTTATGATGGATTTGATTCTGAAAGGAAATATCTTCGAATACTGTATTTGCTTACCTGCTGATACGTTCACTTCTAGTTCATTTGTCACTTTTATGAATCATGTGTGTGAACACGCGCGTGTAAGTCCTCGTCTGTGTGCGCGCGTACACGGCGCGGCAAAAGAAAACCACTCAACCACAGACTAGCGCAAGATCAGAGAAGTGAGCTTGGCTACACTGTCTGGATTATAACTCAGCTCTCCGTGAGGTTTAAATACCTGTATATCTTTTCTTCTGCACTGGTTTACGAATAGTTTCAGCCAGTCAGCTTGAACGTGTGAGCACCAGACTAGAAAATATTAGAAAAAATACAAATAATAATAAAAAAACACATTAATATAGTTTACCCTCTAGGGCTCGAATCACTACATGCGTTCACTGTAAACCCCACTCACTGGCACAAAGCAGAATGATAATGCAAGCATTCACTGCAAATAAAAACACGGCGTGGGCTCCTCACACCTAGAAATCAAGAGCTGAAACTCCGAACAGAGGTTTACGACCCGGGACCCAATTTCCCGGAATACGCTGTAAGCTTATGTCTCGTCAGTTCATCCTCCCTCATAAAAACAGGGTGCAAACGTGCATGAGTTTGTCCGACTCGGGGCGTCACTGCTTGTAAGCCTAAGTATTGCTTTGCCTCCTGCACACACCTGTTGATTATCACGAAGTGACATTTCTCCCGATTTTTTTGTTCTTGGTTCGAAGGGAGCGTGTTGTGTTGCTTTTGCGGTCCTTCGCCATATATTTTATTATTTTAATGTTTAGGGGAAGACGAAAGGCAAGAAGAAGAATTTTGTGTTTTATTGGGTGCTGCAAATGTGTTCTGAGTCAGCCACAATCGCCAGCGCTTTATTATAGGAAGTTTTAGACGTTGCATGGCTTCGCATACATAGCACTAGCATCTGTAAGCAGCGGTAATTCTAACGTGTCTGTACACACACACACACATATATATGTGTGTTTGTATGCATGTATGTATGTATATATATATGTATATATACAGTATATATACAGTATATATATATACACACTTTTTTCGAGAGAGTGACGAAAAGCGCCAGAACATAGGAACGATAAAAAATTAACCTCAGTGTAAATTGTGCAAACAATGAAGCTACGTCAACGCAGACTAGAGCATACGATTTAAAACAGGTAAGCAGTGGAACCATCAAGTAATGCACATGCAACATGGGGAGTAATTTATTTTCATTGTCTTTGTTTCCTTGTAGTCTACAATACAGAATGCATTGTTCCAACAATGTCTCAGCACAGCTACTGTAAGTCTTCAGTGTTTTTAGGAGCAAGCATTATTCAGTACATTAACGTTCGTTTCTTGTGTTGGGAATTAGGTAGCATAATGCGGCCTGTGAACACTTTATTTTGCTTTTTTTTTATGAATATTAAAAAGTAATTTCTAACTTTTTCTAAGTATTTTCCTTCAGTAGTTGAAGTTTTTTAAAAGAGATGACGACGAAAAGAGTTTATTAATCAGACAATCCGAGGCGTCATTTTCACTATTGCTGAAACAGGAAACAGGAACACTCAAGTTAGTGTGACTCCACATCAGTATTTCTTACAGCTTATCTCTTGTATCTAAGATGCCCAAAATTCACAGTACCTTCTTATTTTAAATCAGTTACCTGGAAACTCCTAAACCTACAGCTGTATCCCTTTAGGTCTTATATGGAGTATGAGAGGACATCATAGATGGAATATTCAATGAAATATTTCCTCTTGAGCGTTGTAACAGCAGCACTGTTCCACCATGTTTTGAACTATGCTCTGTCAGTGTACTAACACTCTCTCTCTCTCTCTCTCTTATACGTTAAATGTATTCTTCTTCCCATGAAAAAAAAGTTCTTTGAAAATTGAAAACTGACTAACCTTTATTAAATGACAACATTGTCCGATGACATTCAAAGGCGAAAGAACAGAATGATTGATTAAGCAATTAATTTATTTGCCAATAAGCAAATGTGCAATTGCCTGCCTGGTGTGCATTTGCTTGTTCAGCTGAAACAGATTTGCTTGTTGCATCCCGCAAACACTCTCAGTGGTTGTGATAATGCAATACTGACTAAAGGTCACTGAGTAAATTTCGTTTATTTGATCATTCTGCAGAACAGAATCTTTATTTATTTATCATTTATTTATATATTTCGTCGGCCATTTTTCCTTTGCTTTGCTGAATTGAGATTTCATCAGCATTCTCTTAAGGAAGGCTATAAGTTGTATATGTGGCCTCCAGCATAAGGAATATAATCCTTTGCTTACCCGGCATCAAATACGGCATATATAAAAAAGATGGTTGTACTGTATATAGGAAAGTAAAAGCAATGCCACTTCCTGTCTCGCCCAGCGTTGCCTCGTGACGATTACCCAAACCCACGAATCATGAGTTGATTGTGACCTTAACTACACCCATTTTCAAATTATTCCTTGTTATGACGTTTGTGTTTCTATGCTCCTTTTATTACTGTTATCCTCATATCCATAAAATAATTGTACTCTCTGGGACTTCTGATCGTTCTAGTTATGTTATTTGTTAACTATCTGATTAGTTTAATTAAATATTATTTTTGTTTTTTATTGTTTCTAATTGTACAAAAGCAAATAAGGGTAGTGGTTTCCGGAAGGCAAAACGGCAGTCATTACCGCACTGACATTTTAATAGCTGACTTCAGGATAAGCCACCTGTGTACCAAATTGTGCATCTTCACAGCCGCTACAGTATATTTAATCTCTGTCCCCATTCCTCCTTCCCTTGACCAACCTATCCTCTCCCATTCTCTCAGCTTTCTCAGACCACGTCAACACACACTGATTGATATTTTCACCAGTGCTCACCTCATAGTTTTATCTTAAAGGTTTCTCACCCTTTCGACTTTCCTTAATAGGTATAGTTGCACAGATAAGTCATCTCAAAAGTTCTCTTTATTCACATTCAACATCCAAACAAGTACCTTCCGGTAAAATAGTGACGGCTTCGCAGTGAGTCATACATTCCAGCTTTTACCAGCTCGAACACTCTTCTTTAATTCCATGACATGTGCAGTGCTCTCTCTTTGTAGTGCTGTAGTTAAACAATTCCCACATCCTAACATTACCCGTAAAATTTACCGCTAATTACGTGCATAAGTCGCCACTTTTGCTTCTTCCTTAGTCAACAGTACTTTAGCAGCCAGGACCCAGTGGTGCTAATAGCTGATATTCAACACATGTTGATCTACGTACCTTCAAATACTCTTTCTCATGGTAATATTTACCGTCATCTCTCTCTCTCTCTCTCTCTCTCTCTCTCTCTCTCTCTCTCTCTCATAAATACAGTGTGTATATACACATATAATTAATATATATGTGTGTGTGTGTGTGTAGGCGCCAGTTGTTTAACGAAATTCAAAATAAGAAATCTAAGAAAATTAACTTCTTCGAATAATGGTTTTCATCGATGCTTTCCTCTGTCATAAGCAAAGTTATGGGACAATTCTCTGGCGTTCATATAGATAAGCTGCACTCTTATCTTTTCCCATTATAAGGAGCCACTCTCTCTTACGCAAGATAAGTAATTACACTAAGTATACTAAGAGCATGAAGTGAAAAGCTGTTTATAATTAATAGTATAAGTAGTAATAATCGTAGTAGTAACTATTTCTCCTAGAGGCAATACGTATGCATACCGAGGACATGAAGGAAGATGTGATACTGATGATGATGATAATGATTAGCAACAGCAGTAGCAGATATCAACACGTCTTCCAATCAAAGGTTTATTAAGATGCTGCACAATCTTCCACGATGTAACAGTATTCGGTGTGTCATCGGTAAAAACGGTGCAGTGTGAACGATGTACAGTATTACCATGTTTCGTTGTATCAGGTACAAGAGTGGAAAGGTCTCCGCAAATACATTACGACCAATAATGTAATGTCATGTATGAGACAGAATTACGCACGGTTCATTATGTTGGCGCATTTTTTCCTTAACTGATTTCACGAGTTAGTGGTAAAATCAAGTCTAGTCGTCTGTCATATTCCATAAAAAAATGATTTGTAAAGAACCACGAACAGTATTTCATGGGGTGGTTAGGCTTGTAGCCTTCAGAATGTCAACATTATTCATCCATGTTCTCACTAACGAAACCTATTTAAAAAGTAATTATATATATATATATATATATATATATATATATATAGAATATATATATGTATATATATATATATATATATATTATATTATATATATATATATATATATATATATATATATTATATGTAATTATATATTATATATATATAATATATCATATATATGCATATATAATATTGTATATATGTATATATACGATATATATATATATATATATATATATATATATATATGTATATATATTATATATAGAATGTCAACATTATTCATCCATGTTCTATAATATATAACGAAACCATGAATATAATATATTATATATATATAATTATATATATATATATATATATATATATATATATATATATATATGTATATATAATATATATATATATATATATATATATGTATATATATATATATATATATATATATATATATTATATATATATATATACATGTATATACATATATTGTATGCGCGCACGTATATTAATGCCTCCTAAAATCTGCAGATGATGTTGGTATCTTAACGCAAGATGACAAACTTCTTAACTGGTTAATGTTCACTGGTTTCGTTAGTGAGAACGTGGATGAATAATGTTGACATTCTGGAAGGCTACTAGAAATTAATAACCACCCCATGAAATACTGTTCGTGGTTCTGTTACAAATCATTTTTTTTTTTTTATGGAATATGTTAGACGACTAGACTTGATTTTACCACTAACTCGTGAAATCAGTTAAGGAAAAAATGCGCCAACATAATGAACCGTGCGTAATTCTGTCTCATACATGACATTACATTATTAACAATATTTGCGGAGACCTTTCCACTTTTGTACCTGATACAACGAAACATGGTAATACTGTACATCGTTCACACTGCACCGTTTTTACTGATGACACACCGAATACCGTTACATCGTGAAGATTGTGCAGCATCTAATAAAACCTTTGATTGGAAGACGTGTTGATATCTCGCTACTACAGTGGTAATCATTATCATCATCATCAGTATCACATCTTCCTTTCATGTCCTCGGTATGTATACGTATTGCCTCTAGGAGAAATAGTTACACATGATTATTACTACTTATAATATTAATCATAAACAACTTTTCACTTCATGCTCTTAGTATGGTTACTTATTTTGCGTAAGAGAGAGTGGCTCCTTAAATTGCGAACAGATAAAAATACAGCTTATCTATATGAACGCCAGAGAATAATTGTCCCATAACTTTGCTTATGACAGAGGAAAGCATCGATGAAAAGCATCATTAGAAGTTAATTTTTTTAGACTTCTTATCTTGAATTTGTTAGACAACCGGCGCCTATCTCCTCTAAGTAATTTAGAACATACTTAAAGTCGAGTGTAAGAAGAAGTTTTACAAAGACAGATTTGAGAGATTTTAAATATCTCAAAGAAAGTATGTCAGAACGCAGAGTTCTAAAAATGTGCTGTGACATGGGAAAAATATCAGAACCTAACATCTGCTCCAGTTGTCGGCTATTTAGTCAAGCGCTCCCGAGGTGTGATAGGAGTCTACGTGAATGTACAAATGCTCACACATTACTTTCGCTATTCGATACGCTATATCTTTCTTATGAACGGTAACCCAATCATTTTCAAGCACAGTGACCAAAGTCTTTCTCTCCTTACTAATTAAATATAAGGAAATATTAACAACAGAATTAATAAATAAACATAGAGAGAACCCATTTGCACTGCAAAAAAAAATTGTGCTCATAAGTTAATAGCAATATCTCAGAATGGTATTCAATTCACCCTCTTCGTTAAATCGCTGCCGTCTGCTGTTCTACAGGTATTATTTTGGGTGTCGTTCTCGAGGACTTCTTGCCTTAATGAGGTCCCCACTCGTTATGCTTCGTATTTCCACAGATACTTTACGGGTGTCACAAACTCTAGGGTCTGCCAGTTAGCTAAGTCGTCCCATTCACTTTTGCATATCCTGGCTCGTTTACCCTGCCATTATTTAAGGGGTGAAGTCCATTTGCTCACACTGTTCATGCTGGACTGGGCTTCTTTTGGATAGCCACATCCATCAAGCTTTTTGCGTCCTAAAGTATGAAATGATTGAAATAACAGAAACCGAACAGTAATATTAGTAACTGAATTTTAAGTAAAAAAAGCTGTCATGAGTATTGGATGTTGCGCGTAAATCACCGTGTCGCAGTTAAAATTTCATTGTATCCGTTATATGATGGAACTGTTTAATTATGAAAATAACACAATAAATAAATTGATAACCTTCGGTGTTACAGATTCCATGATTCAACAGGTAACCATTAGCTTACCTGAAATGTCCAACAGGTAACGACTCATTTACTTGAAATGTTCAATAGGTACGGATTACTTTACCTGAAGTGTTCAACAAGTAGCCTAACGATTGAGTTACCTGCAATGTTCAACAGGTAACGATTCATTTACTTAAAATGTCCAAGAGGTAACGAATGCTATACCTGAAATGTTAAACAGACAACGATTGGTTTACCTAAGATGTTCAACAAGCAACGATTGATTTACCTTCAATATCTTCACAAAGGAGTGCAGGAAATCGCCAAATCCACGACCACTCTCGCCTCGTCCTAGGAAGAGAATCGCCGTTGGAAATATCTCCACTCTGGCAAAGCTCCACTAAAGCCCTACAGATGGCAGACAAGTTCTTTTCCCCCTTTGGTGATGACGCGAGCACATTCTAAACAGATGGATCAAAGGTCTTAGGAAGCTCATATAAAAGGGAGTAAAAACTTTAACAGCTTCTTTCAGCGTCGGGTCGTTATGCTTGAGACCGCCTTTAGGCGGCGGAAGTTACTTGGAAATTGAAATGTTCACGTGGGTTTGATCATTCACCGTCCTTGTTCAAAGTAGCGAGTTGTGATTAATGATGTCTCCATATTCAGTTTATGGCGTTAGAGAGTATCTTACCAGGTTGCATTCAGCCTGGTGGGGTGAGGATTATCTCGTCGAGGCCTTCCCGTGTTGATGGTATATATTTTGAAGAATTAATAAACGCTCATACATGGTCTTAATCTTTATCTCTTCATCTCCTACCCACATCGATCTACTGACAGCTATGGACATAATTCACTGCTTAGGTCAGCGGACGCATGAATTTGGAGAGCGCGCCCACATCATCGCTCCCCGTTCGGGTCGACTGTGGAGGAGCGCTAGTCCCTCAGTACGTGAGCCGTGTGCATTACTTTTGCGTCACGAGGTCAGGGACCTCGTGACGACCTTTGGCTGTTCCTTTATCAGAGTCTGCCAGGATATTAAAGATTTCGTATTATTATTATTTACAAACCAAAGGTTCACCGAGAAAACAAGAAAGCTGCTGACAACATTTAACCGCAGAAAACAAAAATCATGTGGTAAAAATGATTGCAGTAGTGGACTGCTAATTAAAGGCATTATAGTCGTACCTTTGGTTCCCAATCATGAAAAGCCTTGGCGGGATTCCTGGCAAGAAAGCCATGACAATCAATTACGAACTTGAGTCGAATACTCGCCGGTTAAAGGGTTCACGCCAAAATTAGAGACGGAGATAAGTGCAGCCGCTTTTCTCTGGATTATTATAAATGATTGAAGTTCGGGTAAGAAATGATGTGAAACTGAAATAAGAAAACAAAACGAAGATTTTCGTTTGGGTACACACCTCCCGACCGAGCTAAATGATTCCGCTCAAATGAACCTGGTTATTTGTAGCTAAGTCGTGATATTGAAAGTGCTTAACTTTTTCTAATGTATTTCAGCTTCCTTTGCTTCCTATTCCTCCATTCACAGGGTCTCTTATTGCGTTATCTGTGACAACCTTTTATGAAATGCTTTAATTACAACCGAATAAACCCACATTCATTGCTAGAAGTAGAAAATTGGGGATTACAGGAAGAAGAAAGACATCAGAGCATAAGCAGTGACAGATATGTTTGACATTCGTAATTAAGTTTGATCCGGTATATCAAACACTGGGAAAACGATTTGTAATCTACTGTTTGTTCAGCCGAGTCTAGAGACAAATTACATGGCGTTTTTCATGTTTCACATTTTATTTTTTCGTTTCTTTATTTCTTCCACTGAGTTCGTTATCATAACTAACCCATGCTATGACAGAATTGAACACCGTTACTTTATGTCTAAACAAACGGTGCTTTAACAATGTAAATAATAATATATATGCCACTGCTCGCAGTTATTGAATATAATGTGTTTACTATAACCTGAACCAAGTTAGAGTAACCGGGTAAGTGCTCCATAGCACCAAAGAACAGAGATCCCCCTCCCCTCCTCCCCTCTTCCCTAACCTTGATATAGTGACGTTTGATTGATTTCCACTTAAATATAATAGTAGCTTTTATGACTCTTATTACACACACGCATATGGCCAAGGCTAAGGTCATGAAGTCTGTTCACTATAAGTTTGTATATAATTAACAAGGCTGCTTTGAGGAGAGATTAAGTGCTTTTGAAGAATTAGGTTGTAAGGATATCAATTCAACCAAAAAATAACTTTAAAATGATTGTTTGCTATAATGAGAAATTGTGTCGAATAACGGGACATTGTATAAATTGCCATGGTTTCTACAATCAAGGGGAAATTTTCTCAAAAGAAATATATTTCTCTCTCTCTCTCTCTCTCTCTCTCTCTCTCTCTCTCTCTCTCTCTCTCTCTCTCTCTCTCTCTCAAACAAAAGCACATGCGTTTTATCAAAGTCATCACAATGTTTAGAGGATTTCATGGGTGTAAGCAAAGTGTTTTTACGACCATGGTCACGAAAGCTGAAAATGTTTAATGAGACGGGCAAGGGAAAGAGCTTCAACATTTCTTGAGTAGAACACGACTCTGTATCAGACTGACTTTTAACACTAACAAAGCGCATCATCAAAAGTAAAGTTAATTCATTTTAAGTTAGTTTTAAGTTGTGTGTGCGTGTCTGTGTGTGTGTGTGTGATGACCTTCCTTTACTGAGCATGTGTATTGATGTATACACAAATATATATATATATATATATATATATATATATATATATATATATATATATATATATATATATATATATATATATATATAGAGGCCTATATACACATTGTATAATATATAGATATATACATATAATGTATATATAGGCCATATATATATATATATATATATATATATATATATATATATATATATATATATATATATATATGTGTTTGTGTTCACAATGATCGCAAATTGCGACCAGTAGCTGCGTCAGGTATTTAGGTCGCAATCAAAAGGATCGCTTGGCCGTTATTTCTAGCCAGTTGTTTTGACTCTCCATTCGCAAGGAGCGTCGAGGCTTTAGAGACCCTGATCACCGTCATTATCTGGCCGAGTTGTTTTGTTTCTTACTTCAAGCAATTCAGGGAGTGAAGGTTCTCCCAGTGGCGTCTTGGAAAGTTTGTGACGAGCCACTGAGACAAATTAATACCGCTGATTAACTTGACTGTTTATTTACCCGGGGATCTGGTTGGCAGCCTAACAAAATATATGAATTCGCGTTCTCCCAATCCTTGGATTGAAACACATACCATCCCAAAATAGCTCTGTTGAGTGGTGGCTATGTCATAGTCACTGATATTAGTTTGGCTGTGAAGACAAATAAATATTTATGGATGCTCTCGTAAAGGACTTAATGGATAATCTGATCGAAGGGAAAACAGGTAAATTCAAAAGACCTTTGGTTTGTAAACTGTTGTTTAGTGTTCTTTTTTATCCATATACGAACAGTTTCAAAATTTCTCCGTGTGATTAAAAAGATGAATAAACCAAATCTTAGAATTTTATTTACACTTGCTATTTGCAGCTGTTGGTTTTTATCTATCTATCTGTCTTTCTATCTATCTGTTTATCTATGTGTGTGTGTGTGCATGTATGCACAAAAATGTAATGTATGTTCACATTATTACGTTTAAAGAGTACATACAATTACATTTATATCCCTTTGTTTACGTTACTAATTGATAACCTGTACCTTTATTCGCATTCCAGACATCACTGTTATTTATATCTTTCATTTCCCAGACACCGAACCACACCCAAGGATGAACACAACTCCTCCCCACCTCCCTCCCTTACCCATGAACCGAACGTTGCCAAGTTGTGGGCATTACCCACTACCTCCCCCCCCCCATCTCTCGGCATCCGTAGACATGGTACCCTCCCCCTCTTCCCCTCCAACCCGGGCAATGTCGCCTGTCTTGTATCATGTAGTAGTCTCCATTCTGAAGAAAAGACCACACCCATTCACACAAGTTCACGTGAAAAAGGTGGGAGCGAAATTAGCGTGATTGTCTCTCTCTCTCTCTCTCTCTCTCTCTCTCTCTCTCTCTCTCTCTCTCTCTCTCTCTCTCTCATGGTTTGATTAAGTAGTATTTCATGTTACTAGTGAACTCTGTATATGTGTGTACATATTATACATTATATATATATATATATATATATATATATATATATATATATATATACACATATATGTATGTATACGTACATACATGCACACACACACACACACACACACACATATATATATATATATATATATATATATATATATATATATATATATATATATATATATATCAATATTTAATTTTACAACATACTGCGGGTTGTTTTCAGAATAAATCGATTGATATAATGTAAACCAGAAAGGATAAGAAATCTGACGATTTCAGGTAACTTTGCATTTCACGAGAGAGAGAGAGAGAGAGAGAGAGAGAGAGAGAGAGAGAGAGAGAGAGAGAGAGAGAGAGATCATAATCAGAAAGTAGATTCTAGAATGTGATTTTTATCGTTACAAAAATATCCCTCACGTATTTATTATTCCAAACACTATTAACAACAGCAAACATTGGGACTGCTGACGTCGAGTCCACAGGTGTGTGGGTTTATTAGCCTTTTCTGACTACAGTTAGGCCTAATGTACCCAGGTAATTAGGCCTACAACTCAGTTCCCGGAATTGAAATGTTTTTGCTGTACCTATCACGGTGAGTGACATAAAATACAAAGACGTGTTAAATGAACAAATTCCATCATCTCTCTGTTGTAAAATACCCTTTAATATACGTCATTTTTTATTTTGATAAAACCAAAAGCTTCAGTTAGACATCTGTCGTGGGCCTGTTTTGTTGTCAAATTTTGAAGGTCTACTTTGGAAATTGCCGAAATTAGCTCAGGTGTAAGTTCGGTGAATAATAATAATAATAATAATAATAATAATAATAATAATAATAATAATAATAATGAAGTAGAGGACGAACAAGAACAAAAATAAACAGAAGATAAATTAGGTTCTAAGGTACTCAAAAGTGACAGGCCTAATAATAATAATAATAATAATAATACTGAAGAAGAAGAGGATCAAGGACAAGAGTAAGCAGATAAAATGGCTTCTAAGATAACCTGAAGTGATAGGCCTAATAATAATAATAATAATAATAATAATAATAATAATGAACAAGAAGGACAGCAAAAATAAGCATAAGATGAATTAGGTTGTAAGGTAATCGGGAGTTATAATTCCAATAATAATGATAACAATAATAATAATAAAAATGGAGAAGGATAAGGACAAGAATAAACAGAAGATGAATTAAGTTCTAAGATAATCGGGAGTGATAGGCCCTCTACAGAAACATGCAAGAATCAGGGGAAGACGGAAGCTGAGTAGAAAGTTAAACTTGACAACTAACTAGAACAAGTCACCGAAAAAAAAATCGCCAAACCAAACTCTTAGCAGACTGCTTATCTCCTGGCGGCAAATGTGGGAGGTGGTGACGTAGCTGGGGGAAGGAGGGGAGACTCTTCAGGAAAGAGCGCATGCGCTTACTTAAGCGCAAACATACATACGCGCACACAGACAAAATGTGCTTGTGTTTCCCTGTACGGTATTCTGTGCGCGCGCAGGTTTAGCCATTTGCGGTTTGGACGCATCATTTTGGATAAAATTATTTATAGTAACGACTTATGATATTTGTTAGAACTAGATCATAAGAAAGCAACAACAACGTCAGCCAGAGTAATGTACAGACGCATTCAACGGATCACACAGGAGCAAGAACCGGAATTAAATAACTTATCCACCAATGCCGTCACTCGGGAGAACTGGTGCGAATTGGTTTGCTGTTTTGACCGTAAATGTTCTGGTTCTGACAGTAGTGGTTCCTTTCCGAGTAGCAACAAAGATGATAGAATAGACTAGAATATAGAATTTAGGCCATAGGCCAAGTGCTGGGACCTATGAGGTCATTCAGCACTGAAACGGAAATTGACTGTAATAAGGTTTGAAAGTTGTAACAGAAGGAAAGCTAAACAACTATGAATGATAATAGTAGAAAGTAACGTTATTTTCGTTATTGTATTATAACACCAGAAAGTAACACTATAATAATAATAGCGACCGCTCATTAAGATAAGCAGAGTTGTTACTACGAGTGAAGGGACCGAGATATGATGTAAATAAGGTGTAAATTCAACCTTCATTCTTTGTTCTAGTTTCTCTTCAGAATAGCTCCTCGGCTTCTTGATATTTCGGTCCCTCATCTATGTAGTCTAGCATGACGCTGAGGAAAATCTCTCTTCTGTGACACCAGCTTGCTTTTAGCGAGCTCTTGCCAACGTCTGAGATGATTACGTACAAAGTTTCTTCCAAAACACTCATATGCGGGAAAACTCTTCGATACTGTGAGTATATATGTGTGTGTATATATATATATATATATATATATATATATATATATATATATATACAGTATATATATAACACATATACAGTATATATACACATATGTAGCATATATACACTGTATGTACAGTATATATATATATATAGATAGATAGATAGGTAGATATGGGTGTGTGTATTATGTGTTTTGATGGAGTACCGAATACTCAGTCAGTTGGGTTTCTCTTTCACTCTCCTGCCATACTGCGACCCATAACAGTTATCCAATGCACTGCTTCGGTAAGCAGAGGCATTTTAGTTTTTCTAAGGAGATCTATCGGTTCGGTAATCGAACGTTAGACATCCAGTTCGAGAGCTGAGCGCACTATCAATGCACTTCGAGGTCACAGGGAGAGAATCTAATGCGCTGAAATGCAAAATAAAATACTTATTGATTCAGGGAGACTCGGAACGGTGAACGGGTTGAGAATCGGCTTCAGATACCATCAGGGATACTACAGTTTATATATAGGGAAGGAATTTCTGTAGGATAACTTTGAAAACTCATACGAATTTGTAGATGCATGTGTTTAACCTCAGAAAATCTTTAATTCAAAATCAGTTACTTTTAGTAATTTGTTTTTAAGAAAGGGAGAGTGGCAATTGCCACTTTATCTTGTATTAAAGAACTCATCTTAAACGATTACATTCATCTGACGTATCACTGCCATTATGAAAAGTATTATATTAAAGTAACAAATGCTGAATGTATTTTTTTATTTTGTCCTTACAAGGTATCAGCGTGTTATAAGGTTATCAAATAGCTGTAGGCAAATCACTATGGAGCCTTCCCTTTTTTTTAGTAAGCTGTATTTCGTCCACCTAACATTCAGTGTCCCTCTTTTGCTAAAACTGTTGCCCCCAAAAACTTCGCGTCTGACAGTTTGGCGTCAGTGACCTTTCGTTTTTGTGACGCTATTTCATCTCGGGACGAACCGATCCATCATCTGGTTTTGGTTCATCTTTTCACGTCATTAATATATATATATATATATATATATATATATATATATATATATATATATATATATATATATATATATATATATTGTGTGTGTGTTTGTAATTTATATGTGAAGATGAAGGAATGTAAGTAGTCGTAGTTATAATAATGTATGAATGGCATTGTATGCTGTTAGGTTAGGTACTTTTGTGTGTTCTTTCTTTTCCGAAATTATGATTAAGTTGGCATATTGAGTATTAATATTAGACCTTGGAAGTTTCGTTCCAGGCAGGATCTGCTCACGAAATGAGTCAATAAACCATTGCATATCAGGATTGCATTTCCCTCTATGTCGCTTCTAAAAATACTACAGTCTAAAGCTCATGGAATGACAGAATTCAGTATTGAATCTGTCGGTGTCTTATGAGGTTCATAGACTATTCTCTTGAACCGACGGAGCTTACCAGTAATGCTTTCATCAATATATCTGCAAAGAAAACTCCAGTTTAATCTAGTTTTTGCAACGGGAATGTTAGGTGGATGGTTGAAAATTATTAGATACCAATATAACTGTTGCGGGCAGTCCTTATTACAAGTTTATTCTTCCTGACTTCATAGTGTCCAGTCAAGCTAATTACAGGTAGACACTTCATACATTCGGAAGTAACTCTTAAGTGCCATTGTCGCATATTTCAGGAATGTCTAGGGAAGACGCCAGGTTTTTGTGTAACCGGTCTGACTGGCGACAGAATGAATCATTTGTGAAGATCGGCCACGAGTCTTGCTGTTACCATCATAGTCGACAGCATGATAAATTCTGTGTTGGCTTTTCTTTTGTTGTCATTTGATGAGCTCTTCGTTGGATGAGTAGGTAGAGCTGCGGACTGTCACTCGATGGGCCGGAGTTCAATTCCCCGGCCGGCTGATGAAGAGTTAGAGGAATTTATTTCTGGTGATAGAAATTCATTTCTCGCTATAATGTGGTTCGGATTCCACAATAAACTGTAGGTCCCGTTGCTAAGTAACCAATTGGTTCTTAACCACGTAAAATAAGTCTATCCTTCAATAGCCCTAGGAGAGCTGTTAATCAGCTCAGTGGTCTGGTAAAACTAAGGTATACTTTTTTTGAAAAGGATGGATCAAATCCAGATGCAAATTATAAGAAGAAATTCCAATTTCCGGAGAGGAACCTCTGCTCTTCGATGTTCTTTTCTATTCAGTATTTTGTAATTACTCCAGAAGGAAGTCATTAGAAAAAATGACTTCCACGTTTAATTTCATTGTAGCCGTATAAATGAAAAATTTGAGTCAACGGTCTGATACTTAGAAATGAATCATGGTAATGCCACAACAAAAATAAAAATACTCTATGATGAGAATACTATAAAAACCCAAGTGTTCTTATACACAGAATATGTCACTGAACTCAAGGAAACATTTTGTGAGCGGATAAAACGACTTGATTTAAATTGGGAGAAAAACCGGTATACTGTAATAAAATGCTGGGGTAATGGAAGTTGCGCTTATCGCATGAACGAGGCGCATGCACACAGACTCTCCACTGTTAAGTATACCTTAGTTTAACCAGACCACTGAGCTGATTAACAGCTCTCCTAGGGCTGGCCCGAAGGATGAGATTTATTTTACGTGGCTAAGAACCAATTGGTTACCTAGCAACGGGACCGACAGCTTATTGTGGAATCCGAACCACATCTAACGAGAAATGAATTTCTATCACCAGAAATAAATTCCTCTAAGTCTTCATTGGCCGGTCGGAGAATCGATCGCGGGACCAGCAGAGTGCTAGCTGAGAACGATACCCACCTGTCCGGTGAGGAACTGATTCTCCACTGTGCTAGATTATTGCCGCAGAAGTACAAGATCTTGAAGATCTGTTAGAATAGAATATATCTTGATACTGGGCATTTGATCACATGATAAATACCTTGTACAAGTGAATCTTCATCAAGGGACATAGCATATTAGAAGATGAACTTCATCCCCCTGCAGAGTCCATCTTCTTCATTAATCCCACAGAAGTGCTGGAAGTTTTACATCTGAAAGAATACAGCTAGGTACTGGACCAGATGTCTACATGACAAAGGATCTTGTGCAAGTTAACCTACATCAGGGAACATAGCATACAAGAAGCCAAATTCTTCCCTCTGCAAACCCAACTTCTGGATTATTCTCACAGAAGCACTTGAAGTTTGAGATTTAAAAGAATATATACAAGTATTGGACCATTTGTACATACTACACAGCTCTTGAACGTGTGAATCTTCAGGGAACATAGCGTACTAGAAGAAGCAAGATTTATTCCTTCTGCAGAGCCCATGTTCTAGACTATTCTTACTGAAGCATTGATAGTTTGAGATCCAAAAGAATCTATCTACCTGTTGGACCCTTTGCCCACATAACACGGACCTTGTACAAGCACATCTTTATCAAGGAGTATAGCATACTAGAAGAAGCTAATCTTTCCTCTGTAGATTGTTCCTACAGACATACTGGAAGTGTGAGGTCTGAAAGAATATAGTTTGGTATTGGACCATGTGAAGATACAGCAACCCTTCTTTGAATGTGCTTCTGTTTCATTTACCCGATGCTCGGTAGAGTTTGTTTGTGTTAATGCTTTTCGTTAATTTCTTGCATCCTCTGCTTTTTCGCTTTTGTTGGCTTGCTTTTATCAGAAAGTCTTGTATGTTTTTTTTTACTTTTACTGTTAGTAGTTTTGTCTCCTGTTTTCTTCTTGTATCAAGCAACCAGCAAGTGTGGATACTCTTGCCATTTAATCAGTTTGTCTATCAAAATTGCAGCTTGGTCCCATTTAATCTGCTAAGCAGCGTGACACACAACAGCTTGCAGGCAACGGAAGGAGAAACACAGAGCTTCCATATCCATATTGACTACGTTTTCCTTACAGGTCTTGTAGAGAAATTCTATTTTGTCTTTTTCTGTGAAGTCACAGAACCTGTGTCTCGTCTTCCCTGTCCTTCATAAAAGTCATGAGTGCATCGTAGTCTGGCTCATAGTAATGGAGAAAGGATTGCCTTCTGTCCTTTCTGTTGGAAAGATCGTGAGCCAACAGCATATCATGGAGGGCTGATCTTTTTTGCATCTTTCCTAGAACAGGCAATTCAAGGAACACTTCCGCCTTTGGTGTCTATTCCACCACACATACCCAGATGGAAGACAATGGGATTCTTGCATTTGGCATGATAGTCCAGTTTGATAATCTCATGCAGCAGGATACCAATGGACTGGATGGAATACATGTTACTAAGGGAAATACATAATACAGGACTGGCCCTATATGAGTATCTATGGATCACAATGTGATTGATTACAAAAAAGGTCTTGAAGACCAAGAGCCGGAACCCATCAGGATTATTCAGCGCCGTTATGGAGGTGAAATATATAAATTAATATGATTGATAATGAATAGGTGAATGATGACATACTAGTAAAATTCAGTGTTAAAATATGAACGTAAAAAATGAAGAATGATATAAGATAGAACCAACAAAAAATAAGTCTATTCCCCCCATGGTGTAGTAGGTGAAACTTTCCATTCTCCTTGATGTTCATCCCATGCAGACATATCTCACATTGTTGAACATCTTTATTAGATTGTGGTAGAGTATGTCCTGTTCCATTTCCTCCATATGAGGAAACAGAACAGATTATGGAGGAAATAGAACAGGTTCTAAAGATGCACCAGCCTGTTCTTAGACTCATTCACAAATCGTAGTTTAGTCCCCCTTTATTTCATTCTTATGTGATGAGCAACCAACATCTATGGACACTTGCCATTTATTAAGCATCTCTTTTAGTATTGCAACTTAGTCCCCGTTTAATCTGTTGAGCAACATGACACACACAATAGTCTTTTGATCCCAACTTGTTGACAAAGGGCAATGAAACACTAAGATTTCTTCTCAGTATTGATTACATTCTCCGTTTAGATCTTGTTGAGAAATTCCAATCTGTCTTTTTCATTGTAGTCACAGAAAGCTCCATCTGATCTTCCTTGACCTTCATAACAATCATCAATGCGCATGTTTTTGTTCATGATAGTGGAGAAAGAATCGCCTTCTCTTCCAGGGTTCATAAGACCCTGAGCCAGCTGCTTATCTAGGAGGGCTGATCTTTGTTGCATCCTTCCTAGAATGGGCAATTCATGGAAGGGCTGAATGAGGCTGTCCACAGCGTTCTCGGATATGACAGAGTGCCCCCTTCAACACCTTATCCACAACACATATCCATTTGCATTTAGCATGATACATGAGTTAGATGATCACATGTAGGATAATACCAATAGATGGGCAACCCATACCTTGGGGAATGCACAATACTGGGCAGAAGTTATACAAAGAATATCTGCTGGCACCATAAGAGATGTCTGGCAACTTGGTCCATGCCAAGAGTTATGGCTACCATGTCATCCCTGATTTAGTAGACAAAACTTTTCATACTCTTGGACGTTCCTCCCATGCAGGCGAACTTTATGTTGTTGAACATCTCGATCAGATCAGATAGTGGGAACCCAACTCAAGGGCCAAGTTGCATTCCATTACCTTCACGTAAGTATTCCAGTCAGTCGCATCTTCAAATGTATCACTTTTATTGCATTGATGTTTTGCATGGTTTGTTTTTGCTAATGTCTTTACTTCCTCTCTTTCACCTATTCCTTCATGTTCATTCATTTTTCAATTCTTCCTCGCAAGTCTGTCTTGTATATTCTTATTCTCCTTTTCTTTTTGTTGTTATCTATCCCTCTTATTGTTTTTTGGTGTATCTGTATATCTGTATGTACTCTTTCTTGGTATGTTTTCTACATTCATTGTCATTGCTCCTGCATTGCCCTGCTTTCAGTATCTTTCTGGGAAATTTGGATGAGCAATCTTTTTTTAAGTGTTTTTATACATAAGGAAACCTTTTGATAAGAAAGACGGTTGTCCAAATTAGATCTTTTTCAGTATCCACGTCCCCTGCCTGATCTCCTCGGGGAAAAGGTCTGTTATCATTTTGTGCAAATGAACGAGCTTCCCAAAGTTATCTCCAAGATTTCATTCTGCAAGGGGGTTTCCTTAGGGACATTTCTTTTGTAAATTTGATCAGAACAACCATTATCTGTCAAATCTCCAGTTATTTCCTTATTTCCAATCTTTGACGGAGTTTTCCATTCAACAGCAATGATACGATCGACCAAGTCTCCTTTGATTTCAGGTTTATCCCTATATTCAGACTTGCTTTAGACCAGACACCGTCTGATCTGGAAGTGATTGCAGAATCACCATAGCACTCAGATTCAACCATATGGAAAATAATTTCCTCTCTGGCAAGGAACATTGATTTAAACGTTTTTGACTGAGTGTATTCTTCCTTATGTTGGTTGCAAGATTCACTTTTTTTTTTTAAACAGCCAGAAAGAACACACTCTGAATTGTATGTAAGCAACATAGGATATACTTCCTAGTTGTGAATTTTCTCTGTAAGTGAAGTTGTGAGGATACTTTTTTAAAAAGGAAATTGTGATAAGGAAAAAAAATGCCAAAAGAGAACAAAGAAAGCAGAAAGGGTACAAATGAAAGGCACCATTAAATTCACAAACATCCTTAAAACTACCAAAGTTGTTTACCAATGTTCCAGTTCAGGTGACCATTGAATCATGTTAATAGATCTGGCATGGACCCCTCCCAGTCTGAAAAATTATTGAAGGCGATGCTGCTGGTATGTATTATGGAGGTTTCCTTTCTTTCACACAGAACTTGTTCACACAGGTGGATGACATGGCAATGGGATCACCCCTTGGAGTTTTCTGTGCCAGCATGTACATATCTGCTGAAGAAGTGTAGAAGACAGGGCCTGTAGCAGTCACCAGAGGCCAAGAAATTATGCAAGATATGCGGATGACCATTATTTTTATTACTGCCAAAGAAGCAGACAGTGCAGTAAAGCTATCAGATGCCCTTAAAATTAATTCTGTTCTCAACCTTGTTACTGAGGCCAACAAAGTGAAAACCCTTCCTTTCCGTTATATTCTCATCGACAGAAAAGCCTAGTGTGTTACATCCACCTATACAAAAGCTATAAATGTGGGCCACTACCTTAGTTTAGGGGGAGAGTACCCCGATTCATACAAAAGTTCATCATTAGTGCCTACATCAGAAGGGATTCTCGCACTAAATTTCTTGGAAATCTGTCCACGAACAGCTGAACGCAATTTCAAGCCCATTGCAGCAATAAAAGGACCCACCAACTTTTTGTGGATGCGCAGAACAAGACACTGCCTCTAAATGACATTAATAGAGACAAAAGTTGTCCAGCAGGAGGAGAGCTATGGGCAGCCTGTGGCTGCTGGTGCAGTGAGCATTGCACTGAAGCAGTCTTTCCTAAATATCCAGGAGTCTTTAGACTGTGTTCTCCCCTCCAGCAGAGGAAAATTCCACTGCAAACCGTCGAGACTCAACAGAACTGAGGAACCTATTGTGTGAAGCTTCTCGAGGAATAATCTGTGCGAACTTTCTTTGTTAATTTTTAGTAATGTGTTTTTTTAATTTTTTTTATTTAACTTAAGCTATATATTGGTGTCGTATCATTCTCTTTCTGTTGTAGCACTGATGATGGCCATGTAAACAGCTGAAACAGCTCTTGGCCGAAGTGAATAAAATGTAACTGCAGTAGTGATTTCCATCTGTTCCTCAGAGTGTTAACTCTAAGAATAGGATGAAAGTCCGTGCTTGTGTGTGTGTGTAAAACCTAACCTATGTATGTTTTAAAGGGGAAAATGTCGATGGTCTTTATAATCATTTGGTTATATTGAATGAAAAATTTGCGAAGCTAACCGTAAGGAATATCTACACACACATATTATATATACAATATATATATATATATATATATATATATAATTATATATATATATATATATATATATATATATATATACTGAAAGAAATTAATATATTATATATATGAAGAAATAGCTAGTAAGGAATATTTATATATAGTGGAGAGAGAGAGAGAGAGAGAGAGAGAGAGAGAGAGAGAGAGAGAGAGAGAGAGAGAATGTCTGTTGATTATGGGAAAGGTGCAACGGAGAGTGATTTGAAGCTCATTACAGGCTTCCTGAGAAAATCAAGAGTCCTTACTTCCTTAGACTCATTCAGTACAAGATTGTAGAAAATATTTCTCATAACAAATGAAAGGAGAGTGCATTGTTTTGTTAGAAGCCTTGGAAAAATGTTGCTTCATTATTAGCACTAACGCTTCGCTTAAGTATGCCTAAATGCAGTGGTAAGCCTTTCGAGAACCTAGTACGATTATAAAAACTAATCAAATAAACTATTAACACATCTGTGTGTGTGTGGCTCCTTATCTAGTTGCTACACCTCTACGGTTCATGACGTCATGTTTTGTTTCTTTCATTGAATCGTAGACCTACAGCATATGCCTAATTGGTTGGTTCCTAATGAGTACGGTATGGGTGTTATAGATTTTCGGTATTCATGTTTTCATAAAATGTAATCATAATAAGTGAAAACATCCGGGACCGCCCACATAACACGTATCGTAATCATCAAACGGAAAAACCGATACAATGAAAAACATTCAGGAAAAAAGAGAGAATAAATAAACAGAAATACTATCCACTCTGGATGAAGTGGAAAAACAAACCCCGTAATAGAAGAGTTTGCTGGGATTGGGAAGGGCGGCTTACGACAAATTGATAAAAGACGGAATATATCCGTTTGAAACACACCTTCTCATTCATCCATTCTTCTCACGCGCACACACGCTCACCTGCACACACGCGCGCACACGCACAAACCCGTTACAAGCTCACGCACATACACACATACACACACACATGCTGTGAACTCTATCAACACACTCCGATTCTCGTAGCACTTGAGACTTTTACCTTTATTTCAGGAGACGCAGATCGCCGGTGGTTATCCTGTTTGTAACACCGTGACATGCACTTTCCAGCTTCCACTTAAATTGCCTGTTAATCAGGTGTATACTGAAACGACAATAAAAAAAAATGAAAAAGAAAAGAATTCAGCACGTTCGGGCCTCTTCTCACAAGGTGCCGAGCTCACTCCACTGTCGCAAAATACCAGGAACTCGAGGCCCGACAGAAAAGTTGCCAGCGCTGCCTAGACGGAACGTAGCCTCCCTTTCTCTGACCTAGTTCGGCGGTAATCTCTCTCTTTCATAGACTACTTTCCATCTTTGGCTCTCACTTGAAATCTCGGAATCGTCATATAAAGGATTTCAAAGTGATCAATCGCGGCATAAACTGTCGACGAAATTTTCCGATGGTATTGCTTACCAAGAAGTCGCCGCCCTCCTCTCTCTATGATTGGTTAGATATGATCACGTGACTTAGATGGATGAAGTAAGCGGTTGACCCAATGAAGAGGGGGGGAGGAAGAAACCGAATTTCGCTTAATTTTGCTCGTGTCCGTCGCCGAAATGTAGAAATACGGACGAAAAAGCAAATGTAACGGAAAATTCGTAGTAACGAAGTCGTCACGAAATGTCACTGTCCGGCATTGGGCGGGGGAGAAGAGGGAGAGTTGAAAAGTAGAGGGAAGCGAGGTCACTATCAGAGAGCATGAGTGATTTTCCTTTTTCATGTCATTACCTCTGAAATACGCAAAGTAATGTGGATACGTACGCTGCGAATGGAATCGTACCTCTGTTCAGAGCGCTTATGTTTGGTTATGGAAGGTGCGTAATCGTATTTATGTAAAGGGGAGATATGTATATGCCGTTTATGATGAAGTAAGAAGTGGTGGTTGCCAAAGCCAAACATTAATTTTACATAGTATTATTATTATAATAATCGATAAAGGAGAAATGCCTGCGTAGACGTAAACAGTATATCCCCCTGGCACATTTACTTCCACCCTAGTTATGTTTAGGATTCTTTCCGAGAATAAAGAAGCACTATAACTTAGTTGTATTTGTTTGTGCAGTAGACAGCAGCATTTGTAATCCCTAGGCGCACCGTCGTCTTTTCGTTGCGGTTAGACAGTCTATCGCCGCTGTGCGTCACCGTGACGGACTGTCATCCCAAATGATACACAAGTCTGAGTCATAATTTCTTTTTTCCATCTTGTGGATTCGAATACTTCCTGTTACAAGGACTTATTCGGCTACGCAGCGGTGGCTAGTTGTATAGCAAATATGGCTTGTTAGAATGGTCGACAAATATTGTTCGGTTTCATACGTAAGACGCGTTATTTTATTACTAAACTGGATGAAAGACAGTAACTATAGGCCTACACGATAAGCTTTCTCTTGCTGAGCTACAGTGCGACAAACAGATTGACAGAGACGAAGCAGTTACAGCCAGTATGGTTTATTCGAGCTGTGAATCGGTTTTTTAGTTAAAGCCGAATTATTTTAATTCTGAATTGGACAACACACCAAACCATAGGCCTACAATATAAGCTGTTTCCTGCTGAGTTACAGTGCGACAGACGGATTGACGGAGACGACACAGTTATGGTTCGAGGGGGAGATAGTTTATTGATTTTGTCGCTAATAAACCTTGAAAGCATCGAAGCTACTCTCACAACAATGTGAGAAACGCTGACACATTATGATCTACAGATGCTGAAGAAAATATGAATCTTAGATTTTCTAGTGATACACGCAAGTGGTATGTAAACAAAATGAAAAAGTAGATTGCATCAAAAACTGCATTATCGTTAAGGCTAAAATGAAACCGACTTATAATATAACCAGAAAGAAATTTTGTTCTACTATTAACAGTCGGAGGCTGCTAGTGTAATGAAATTGTAGAGCGAAATAGAACCTGGACCGTAGCCAAGTCTTGGCTGCTTTGCGGAATCATGATGCGTCTGTAGCCATGTTGGGTTTCAGGACACAAGGGAAGGGGATCTGGGATAGGGACATGGTTGGGTTTGTGGGGAGATGGGGATAAGGGAGGGGAAAGGAGGGTTACGTGAGGAAAGAGAAGATTATTGTTTACGTTATGGAATACGAGGGGAGAGCATATATCTCTCCCCAATCCCCCTACCTGTCCTGTCATATTATGGTTGGCTGTGGAGAGAGAGAGAAGAGAGAGAGAGAGAGCGCGTTCCCTGCCTGTCCTAAGCATTAGCTACAAGCCCCCAGATTAAGAATTTGCTGTTATGAAGTGAAGGTTTTACTTACATGGGTAAAATTCTCTCATCTTGAACAGCCGTCGCTTGAACTGAATCTAACTTACGCTTATCAAAGGTCGTTTTTCGAAATCATGTATTCGAAGACTGTCACAGTGATCTCTCTCTCTCTCTCTCTCTCTCTCTCTCTCTCTCTCTCTCTCTCTCTCTCATTACTAATGATCTCTCTCATTATGAATAAGGAACTGGGAGACGGAAAGACGTTATGGGCGCGTTTTCTTGAAATTCCAGAATACCTCTGTAGATCTTAGCAGTGACTTCTGTACCTGGATATAAGTGGAATGCAGTGGTGCACAGCTGGAGTGGAAACTGAAGGAGCGCAAAAACATATTTAAAAAAGCAATGCTAAACGGTACTATGTCAAAAAAAATACGAAAGAGCCTTTGCGGGTATAAAATTATATAAACGAGAGGTACCATTTGCAAGACATTACACTTTTAAAAATATTTTTACTCTTGATCTTAATTGTTATCATATATTTGCATTTCCGCCTTATGTTCACGATGATAATGTCACTTTGAAGTTTATAACTTCAAAGCGTGCCGTACGCAGTCACAAGTAGTAGGTTTGTTTTGTGGTCACAGAAAGACGGGTATATATTTCTTGGGCATTTGGGTATCCTGCAGAAAATTTGTGGAAAGGGAAATACAGTAGTAGCACAGGAAAGATATAGTTCATGCTTTAATGCTGTTTTTTCACAGGAGAAGCAGAATTGAATACGTGTTATATTATTCTAAAAAAATGTCGTTTGATCATATAAACTACATACGTGGGCCTGTTCCAGTCCAGAATGGGAGTAGGACGTAGGCATTACTTGAGGCCCTTTGCAGCGTCCCTTCGGCCCGTAGCTGCAACCCATTCCCTTTACTGAACCTCCGTTCATATTCTCTTTCTTCCATCATACTTTCCACCCTCTCCTAACAATTGTTTCATAGTGCAACTGCGAGGTTTTCCTCCTGTCACACCTTTCAAACCTTTCTGCTCTCAAAGCGCTGATTGACCTCATAGGTCCGGCGCTTGGCCTTTAGCCTAAATTCTGTGTTCCAGTTCCAATTATATTCCAGGAGAGGAGAGAGAGAGAGAGAGAGAGAGAGAGAGAGAGAGAGAGAGAGAGAAAATACTCTTGATACACAGGTAATCCTGGATAATTGCGAAACATATCACTCGTTTCCCCTTTTTCATCAGCATGGAGCGCACGCGATTACTTACTCGTGTTTCTTCCAAAGCGACGTCAGGAAAAACTGAGACATTTTTCAGTTGTTTTGTTTTTCTTCATCATATTTTGTTGCGTATTTATTTGTATAACATGTATTGTATGGTGAGCGAGTTGCTTGTAGTATTTAACATAAAATTTTTTATATGTCCTGAATATTTCTTAAAAGCTAATAATGTTCATTACCGTGTTTTATGTGATTTTGTCATCATAATGATAATTGGTATTATGGTAATAATAATAATAATAATTATTATTAACTCCTCTCTTAGTGTTATTGTTGTTATGAATTCTTCACTTAGTGTTGTTAGCTATATTATTGTCGCTCATGTTATATTTACTCTCGTTGGGCAAGTCGGTAGAGTTGTCGCCTAGCACTCGGTAGGCCCGAGTTCGAGTCTCCGGCCGGCTAATGAAGAATTAGAGGAATTTATTTCTGGTGATGGAAATTCATTTCTCGGTATAATGTAGTTCGGATTCCACAATAAGCTGTAGGTCCCGTTGCTAGGTAACCAATTGGTTCTTAGCCACGTAAAATAAGTCTAATCCTTCGTGCCAGCCCTAGGAGAGCTGTTAATCAGCTCAGTGGTCTGGTAAAACTAAGATATACTTAACTTATATTTACTCTCAGCATTGCTATTTTTCTAGTTATTAATCTAATTCGGACTGGGCCTACCATAACCTTGACAGTTTTAATTACAGAATTTTTGAATTAGCTACACCACATCAAAACTGTTGGTGAACCTGGGCGAAAAATCGCTGCCTATGCCACTAAATCACTACTCATCAGGGGCCTACCCCCCACCCCCACCCCCCATAAATGATAATAAAGATGCTCATTGACTTAGCCATAACTGGTAAACGTATTTCTTTCACATTGTGTGTCAGTATGCCTCGAGTTGAATTGTTGGGCTAGATTTTAATTTGATCGTTCTCTCCATACGACCAAACCACCTCAAAACATGCCTATATATAATTTCATTTATGCAGTCTTTTTAGCATTTCCTCGTACTGACATTTTCTAAGCTTCCAAATCCTCTCACTCCTCAAATGATACGTAGACAATTTTCTCGACAGGTTCTGTCTCCTTTCATTTGCTGTCAGAATTCACACTTCATTAGTATAAAGGACAAATGATTCAGTAACGCCGTCATGCGTTCCAGTTTTCGATTCCGTAGACATCTTTCTCCAAGCCATTTTCAGTGACCCTGTTCTATGCATTGGTTCACATTTTATCAGCCTCGCGGCTCTAAGATTTATTCTGAACACCCATTAAATAAACCGCTTCCATTGATGTTGGTTGGTGCTGATATCCACGGGGTTGTACAATTTTTTAAAGACATTTATATATATTGCAAGTTTTTATTTTTAACCCCTTGTACCCTTTGAATTTTTTAGGTGTACTGTATATTGTATCTTTCACTTTTACTGCTTGTAGTTGTTAGTGTTCTTATTTTTATTTTCATCCTTATCTTGTTATTCATATAATTAATTAGCTTCTTTTTCATTCCATTGTGGCGCTGAACGACCCTGTGGGTCCTAGTGGCAGGTATTTTATCTTTCACCCATCCAGTTCCCTCTATAATAAAGTCTCTTTACTTCATTCATAAAAATATTATGCAGCCATGAAGGCTAAAGAAGGCACCCGTATGATTCTCGAAAAAAAAAAAAATGCCGCATATAACTTTTTTCTCGAAAGCTTTTCACACAACTATTCCATAACAAACACTTGATACATACTGACAATGTAGCAATACATAAATACATAGATACATAACACGTATACACACACACACACACACACGCAAGTACAATGATGCCAAGTGCCTGTCTTCCTGAGATGGAAGTTAGTGAAAGGCCACGTATACAAGTCTTGTATTATCTGTGTTTCTGTACGGACTTTAAACATGACAGGGCATCAAACTTTTAAAGATTTTGTCGATTTGAAAATAAAAATTTAAGCACAAAATTAGGAATAACCCTTTGCGTTACGCTGCGTTTGCAAGCGAAGTAAAGACCAACGCCATTCGAAAATGCAACGAAACTATCTGCAGAATTTTTTGCACACTGTTGTGTGCACGTAGGAAATTTTACAATATACTATAACCATCGCGCTGTATACTAGTTATTTGACATATGTCTGTCTGTTGGAGTCTTTATTAGGCTGGAGGGATTACTTGTGACCTGTTACAGACGTACAGCCCTGTTATTCAAGTACTGATGCCAAAAGGGAAAGAATCTCTATGTATCTGGATCTTTTCTCCTCTATTTACGATTTTATTGTAAAAGAGTATTTTCACGATTCAGCGGAGTTCGAAAAAGAGGAGGAAAAAGCTTAATCAGCGTAAAGACGGTAGAAATTATGTACATCATTTATAGTATGATGGCGAAACGCAGGTTTATTCTTAGCAGAGCATAAAGAAAACAGCAAAGATTACAGTTAAGTGGATAAGTTCGTTATGTACGGTTATATGAGAGATTTTTCAAGTTAGTTATATATATATATATATATATATATATATATATATATATATATATATATATATATATATATATATATATAAATATGTATATTATATATATATATATATATATATATATATATATATATATATATATATATATATATAAAACTTGAAAAATATAAAAGTCCTGTAATTAACAACCATTATGAAAAATAGTCTCTTTATGAGGTGGCCATAATTCCAAAATTGCTTTTATCAACGTTAAGATCCTGTCAGGCGTTGGTAACCAGCGTCATTACAACTCATCTTTGGAAGAAGGAAAACTATATATAAACCAGATAAAAGCGTTTATGCTTAAATAGGTGAAGATAATAAAAGGGCAATTTTCTACATGATGTATATCTAAGTATATTATATACACATATATGTTTATATATATGTATAAATATATACATACATCATACATATATACGCATATATATGTATCATATGTATGTATGTATGTATCAGTGTATGTTTATATATTTATATATATTATATATAATAATATATTATGTACTTAGATATACATCATGTAGAAATTTACCCTTTTATTATCGTCACTTATTTAAGCATAAAAGTTTTTATCTGATTTATATATAGTTTTCCTTCTTCCAAAGATGAGTTGTAATGACGTTGGTTACCAACGCCTGACAGGGTCTTAACGTTGATATAAAGCAATTTAGGAATTATAGTAACCTCATAAAGAGACTATTTTTAATAATAGTTGTTAATTACATGTATATAGCTTTTGGTTTTCTGAAAAGAAAACTATTGTGCCGACTTTGTCTGTCAGTCCGCACTTTTTCTGTCTGCCCTCAGATCTTAAAAACGACTGAGGCTAGAGGGCTTCAAGTTAGGAAGTTGATCATCCACCCACCAATCATCAAACATACGAAATTGCAGCCATCTAGCGTCAATAGTTTTTATTTTATTTAGGGTTAAAGTTAGCCATAATCGTTCGTCTGACAATGATGTAGGCCAGGCCACCACCGGGCCTTGGTTAGTTTCATGGGCCGCTGCTCATACAGCATTGTACCGAGACCACCGAAAGATTGATCTATTTTCGGTGGACTTGATTATACGATATACATTCAACTCGATTGCGCCGAAGAAACTTTGGCGCAACTTTAACTTGTTTTATTTAGTCTTGGCGGAACATTAATGATTATTTAGGTTTCGCCAAGACTAAATATAACAAGTAAAAAATCCGCCGAAGTTTCTTCGACGCAATCGAGTTAAATGTACATCGTATAATCAAGGCCATCGGTGGTCTCGGTATAATGCTGTATGAGCATTAATAATCATTAATGTTTAATATAAGGAAAGTTTGAATCATTAGCTTATTGTAATCACGTTAGTGTAAGTTTGGTTGCAGTTAAACTCAGATGTCGAAACAGAGAGAGAGAGAAAAAGAAAAAAATGAAAGTTGCAATGAAAATCACTTCAACAAATCTGGATTCAAAGCAACAAAGTTAGTGCCCTATTTTAGTCTCTTTGTAATGGTCTTTTCCACATAGGCTACTGTTCCTTTCATCTCTTCTTCTTCTTCTTCTTCTTCTTCTTCTTCTTCTTCTTCTTCTTCTTCTTCTTCTTCTTCTTTTCCCGTCACGCTACTCTGTAATGATGGTAATGACAGAGTACTCTGTCAAGGACGAACGGAGAAGGTAGAGTAAATCTTTTTATTAAAGAATAAGAACGGAGACTGGAAACAAAGGACTTTTAGTTACATTTTTAAGGAGTTATGTACGATAAATGACTTTATATTTATATAAATTATATATATATATATATATATATATATATTTATGTGTATGTATTCATGTATAGATATTTATGTATATGTATATATATACATACATATGTATGTATGTATGTACACACACATATATATATACACATATCTATACAAGAATACATGCATATAAATATATATAAATATATAAAGTCATTTATCGTAAATGACTGCTTAAAAAAAGTAACAAAGTCCTTTGTTTCCAGTCTCCGTTCTTATTCTTTAATAAAAAGATTTACTCTACCTTCTCCATTGGTGGGCACCCGGGCTTTTTCTCACCCCCTCGTTTTTCCCCCTCAGGTAGGACATTGGCTGACTTCTCCTACCAAGGATATCTGACCAATCGTAGGTCAGACATACCCACGCCAAAAGCCAACGGTCGGGGTATTTGGAGGGTGTGTGATTCCTCATGAAAGCTTGCCATAATTTCCCGAGACCTCAGATTGTGTGAGCTGCCTTGGCGAAATAGAACAAGGAAACGTTGCATGAGGAATCACACACCCTTCAAATAACCCCGAAAGCCGTTGGCTTTTGGCGTGGGTATGTCTGACCTACGATTGGTCAGATATCCCTGGTAGGAGAGGTCAGCCAATGTCCTACCTGAGGGGAAAAACGAAGGGGTGAGAAAAAGCCCGGGTGCCCACGCCTCGGCCGCCCTGGGCAGGGTTTTGACTCGTGGGTCTACTTACTCTGGTCCGGCTGCAACACTGAGGGTCATGCTTAAATAAGACACAGTGGTTAAATTTAACAAGGATCTGTATTTTCTAAAACTTACACAAGGGCTCAAGTGTCTC